>NC_135803.1:41249358-41549358 GCF_964213995.1 Mustelus asterias
CTGTCTCCACAGATGCTGCCAGATCTGCTGAGTTCTAGCACTTTCTGTTATTTTTTATTTCTGTCTGTGCTGGATATGCAACATACTCCAACATTTCAGCTTTTAATGAAAGAGGAATAAACTTAAATTGAACCCACAACGCGACTAGGTTCAGGAGGGTAATGCAGAGAACATTTTTTAAAATAGCTCTTGGAGGGAAATATGTGGTTACGTGGACTGTGGAGCCAAATGAAGAAAAGGGCATGGGTAGTGGGAGGGGTTAGAAACAGTGCAAGCATGGACAGAGTTGAAAGCAAAATTGACCTTATTTGTTTCCTTCTAGAATCCATGGTTTTTCCTTGAGGTCCTCATCAGCCTCTTGGCTTACATTTAACCGGCATAACACATCTCTGCACTGGTTGCACTCTTTACACCCAAGGCTGCTTTCTACACTGAGTAAGCAGGAATAATTGGGGAAGTTGATTTATTTAACAGTTTGTTTTTCAGTTTCTTCCATGGTTTGCCACCCCAAGCCTTGAGTTCTTAATCTTTGTCTTTCATTTCTCTTCCTAAGGCCTCCACCTCAATCCAGATACACTAGGTCTCATTCCAGAGTAACAACCACTTGCCCAAGCATCATCTCTCGCCGTCCCTACTTGAATTAATCGCCAGCATAGTGACGTATATTGCAAATGCGAAGAGCGAGCCCAAGAGAAAGCAAAGGATTGGGTATAGAGCACAGGCGAAGATGGGGTAGCAACTGCAGAGAATGCAGTCAGTCGACTAATGAGGAAAATGCCACCGTATGTGGTCAGCCATGCTGGAGCTGCAGGTGGATTGAGAAAGACGGGAGGGATAGTTTATCCTGTCAGTCGTATGCGATGTCATTTGTGACTTTGGTAGGAGCTGTTTTGGTACTGTGGCAGGGGTGGAAATCTGATGGAGGGATTCAAACATGGAGTTCTGGGAAAGATGGGTTTAGAATCTGACAGTGTAGAAGGAGGCCATTCAGCCCATCGAGTCTGCACCGACCACAATCTCACCCAACCCCTATCCCCGTGACCCCATGCATTTACCCTAGCTAGTCGCCCTGACACTAAGGGGCAACTTTATCATGGCCAATCCACCTAACTCCCACATCTTTGGACTGTGGGGGGAAACCCGCGCAGAAATGGGGAGAATGTGCAAACTCCGCACAGACAGTGACCCAAGGCCGGAATTGAACCTGGGTCCCTGGCGCTGTGAGGCAGCAGTGCTAACCACTGTGCTGCCCTTGGCATTGATCCAAAAAGGCCAGGTGCCTGCCTGA
This sequence comes from Mustelus asterias, assembly GCF_964213995.1. Lineage (NCBI taxonomy): Eukaryota > Metazoa > Chordata > Chondrichthyes > Carcharhiniformes > Triakidae > Mustelus > Mustelus asterias. The sequence continues at coordinate 41,250,647 of NC_135803.1, forward strand.
AATGGGTGTTGGGATTCCAATTTGCATATGTCGTGCATCTAATGCTGGCTGTAGAGCCCTGATACAAAATGTGTCTACATATAGGTAGAGCTTGTGCTATGCATGCTTAAACTGGCTATTCTGGTCATGAGCAGCCTCACCAGTTGTCCTTAAAGGGACTACCAGAAGCTGCCCCAAAAACAACCAGCCATGTGGCTAGTTATATTTCTGTGGAGCCAGGAAGGGTATGAGTGTACTGATTGGTTTCACACCAGGATACTTTGAGAGTGCATGTCCTCAGGCCTTCTGCTGCTCTTCCACCATAAGTACAGAGGTTTAACGGCAAGCTCGTTTGCAAACTGGATTTTTGCCAAAGTTACAACAGCACAGCGGGAGAAGCCCTGAGGAAATTGAATGCTGTAATTTCATGGAATTTATAATAGAGACTTTGTGATAATTATGCATTTCGAATTGCAGCTCAGCAAATTGTGGAGATACCCAGTACTATCATTTACTAAACGTTTTAGCATTTGAAGTCGCTCTGCAACATTTCCCCAAATTTAAGGAAATTGAAACAACATTACAGTTTTGGAGAAGTAGAATCGGCTTATTTACCCTTCAATGACACTGGTGCCAAAACTTGCTTTTTGCTGTCAATTTGAAGAGCATTATTCTTGGTAGTGATAGAAGCCACTGAAAAGAAATTTGCATTGCAATCTTGTACAACTAAGGGCAATTGCACAAGCAGCACAAAAAGACAAGAACCAAAGGTCAAGAAAACCCAGTCCGCATTTTAATGATTGTGATTAAAAGCCAAGAAAGTGAATCATATTGTATGAATGATAGTATCCAGGTCAAAAGGGCAGAGAGTGGAATATTGCCGTGAGTAATTCAGTGATATTTGCAAAGATTATGGGTGAGATTTTGAGCTGGCACTCTCCATACGTTGGATCACCAGCATTGACGCAACAATTGTGATTCTCTCCGGAGAGATCGTGTTTCCCGATTTTCCTTGCCGGTGAGGCCACAAGGTTCACACCCATAAAGAATGCAAACCTCATTTAATATGGTGAACAGGCCCCCCTCATGATTCCCCCCTCACTAAATATTCATATCTCTCTGACATGAGATCACTTCTGTGAGGTTCACAACAGGTTTGGCCAAATGAGAAACAGTCAAGGGGATCCCTTGTGGCAGGGGAGGGGTGGCAGAGCAAAGTATAGCCCCTGGAGGAGAGAGACATGGCTGGTTACAGCCCTGGCACTGCCCTGTGGCACAGAAGGAGGATTGGATTGCCGGTGATGATTGGTGGGGTGGAGGGAAGAAGCCTCGATGCCTCTCTGGTTGGGGGAGGAAGAATTAACTTTATGTTCTGATTGGGGCGTCCTTTCAAAAGGGCGTAAACCATGCCCACTCTTTTGTTTTGACTAAGAGGCTCAAAAACTAGAGAGAAAACTGGTCTGCGTGAGTTTCTTCCGGGTGCTCCGGTTTCCTCCCACAGTCCAAAGATGCACAGGTTATGTGGATTGGCCATGCTAAGTTGACCCTTGGTGTCGGGGGAATGGCGAACTAAATACATGGGGTTACAGGAATAGAACCTGGGTGGGATTGTTGTCACTGGGCCGAATGGCCTCCTCTGCACTATGGCGATTCTATGAAAATGATTGTAGACAGTCTTAAAACTTTCAGAGAGAGAGAGTTCCTGAAGCCTGCAAAAGCCTTCTAACTTCAACCAGAAGACTAAACTGCTTTCTGCAAAAGCCTTTTTTCTCTGCTACTGATCCAGGACTGCACATAAACATATTATCACATAACCCTGTGTTGTACCTGTTAATTCTCAGATACTTTCGACCAGTTTACTTACTCCAAGGTTTTACCCCAGTGTCCTTTTTTTTTAATAGAAACCCTACAGTGCAGAAGGAGGCCATTCGGCCCATCGAGTCTGCACCGACCACAATCCCACCCAGGCCCTACCCCCACATATTTACCCGCTAATCCCTCTAACCTACGCATCCCAGGACTCTAAGGGGCAATTTTTTTAACCTGGCCAATCAACCTAACCCGCACATCTTTGGACTGTGGGAGGAAACCGGAGCACCCGGAGGAAACCACGCAGACACGAGGAGAATGTGCAAACTCCACACAGACAGTGACCCGAGCCGGGAATCGAACCCCGGACCCTGGAGCTGTGAAGCAGCAGTGCTAACCACTGTGCTACCGTGCCACTACCTTATTTGCAAGATGGACAAAGGACAAACACAAGTAAAGGTTCAATAAGTTTATTAATAATAACACTATTAACCCTTAAATTACCCACATAAAACAAGAGGATACCCCAGCAGATTCAAGTATACTACCCGTAAAGATGGTTTGGTTGAACTGCAGGCCCGATTCTCTGAGTCCTTCTGGTCCGTCGTCACAAAGGTGAGTCTCGATGGCAGCTTCTTCCTTCCTTCCTTCTTCGGTCAGTCTTCCGAATGGGCAAGGCCACCTCCTTCATCGAGTCTTCGCTCCTGTGTGACTCGAAGTGTGTCCCTTTACCCCCCCAGCCTGCTTGCCTTTCCAGAAACTTCTCTGGCTTCCAGCCAATGAGGTCCCAGGAGGGGGTTCCAATACCCAGTGGGTTTCTTGATGTCTGCCTGACAGGACACCAGGGTCCGCCCCCCAAGTGTCCATCTCCATGTTGTTGAACTTGTTATCAGATAAGGTACCTACAGGAACTCTTGGTGACAGAAAGTCTGGCCCGATCTGGGCTTCTAACAATAGGCCGATGCATTTCAGTGAGGTGCCATGATCTCCTGCTAAGTCTCAGTAGAGTGCAAACGACCTTTGATGGGTGGTTGATGGGTCAGGCACAGACACGTTTGTGTATTTGTATAATTGGCCTGCCTGAGGTTTGACTGTGTTTGATTTTAATATGCCCAATTATTTAATTTAGGATATCCAATTTTATCAGCCTTAAAACTAGGCCCTGTTTATATCACCACATCTGTCAATCACTCTAATCAGAAATCCCAGGGGAACTTCAGTGAACAAAAGTCCATTAACGCGACTTAACATAACCACTTGCAAGGCCAAAATGCATAATTATCCTGCTCTCCCCGAATCTGAGTTGCATCCCACTCAGACGTACTGGCCGGGGTTTTACAACCTCGCTTAGGCGAGGCTCATAAATCCTGCCCGAGGCCTACAGAGAATTCCATTCTGCGTGCGGGTAAAATTCTGACCACTGCCTGTAGCGTAAGAGCTGAATTTTTAAACATTCCCCTTAAACATAAAACAACAACGATTGCACTACTGTCATCACAACATGCACTGGAATAGATCTTTGTGTGTGTTTATCATGACATACCCTCGGGAAGCATCATCTAATTTGGGTTGCTAGGATGTGTGACTCATATCCAGATTTGTGTATGATTGACCTGCCATCTTTGCATACAGGTCATCAATTCTCGGGTTTGGATGTTTATCCAGTTTGGTGGTCTGATTAACTGTTGGCCTATAATCACCACAAATGCAGATGGTCTTTTCCACTTTCAATATGTGGACTATAGGTGTTGCCCATTCCGAGAACTGAACCGGCTGGATAATGCCTAGCTCTTCAACCTGTTTAACTCAGTATCCACTTTCTCTTGTACGACGTATGATACTGGTGTTGCCCTAAAGAATTGGGGCATTGCCTCTGGATCCACATAAATCTTAGCTTGTAGCTCTTTGGTTTTGCCTAATCTCTCATATTTTCTTATCAGTTCAGACAGTCCCCCTTCCTGCACTCAAAATGCAACTTGATTTCTTTAAGCCAATTGCAGCTGAGAAGACTTGGTCCTTCACCTGTCATTATTATCACTGGGAACTGGGTGGAATATTGTCCATAGCGTACAGGAACCACTGTGGTCCCTTTTATTTCTATTGCTTCTACCGTGTAAGTCTTCAACTTGACAGAAGTGCTCTTCAAGTTCAATGGTTGGACTCTTAGGTACTGAAATGTATGTTTGCCCATCTCAGTGGCTGATACTCTTGTATCCACTTCCATCTTGAGAGACTTTCCACTTACCCAGAGCGTTACAGTAATGGGGTCCATCGAGTCTGTTTTTAGATTAAACAGAGAGCGAATACCGGAATCATTGGTGCTAGGTTCTTCCACTCTGTATACTTGTAACATCTCGGTTGATCAATTACTTGGCAATCTTGTCTTAGCTCTGCACTGCTTTATCAAATGTCTTTTGTGACAATGAAAACAGTTAACCTCCTTAAATTGAGATGAGTCAGGAGTGTGGTTCCCTCTACATTGGTAACATTCCCATTTAAGCATTATTGACTGACTGCCTATTGTTTCGTTGGTAACTGAAATTGTTTTCGACTTCATGGCTGCTTCAGCGGGATTTAGCACCATGGCTGGCTGCAGGTTACAAGCCTAACTAATGAACGACACTATTTTGTGCGCTCTGCAGCTCATGTGAACCTTTTTCAGTTCTTTCCATGGCCGGCACTATGTCCATTGCACATTTAAAATTGATGTCGACCTCTACAAGCAATCTGCATTGAATAGCGTCGTTGTTCATCCCACAGCCTAACCCATCCCATACAAATTTTGTTTAGGGTGGCTCCAAAATCACAATACTCCAATAATTGCTTCAGTTCAGCAATGTAAATTGGGATCAATTCACCTGGGGCTTTTGCCCTCAAATTCAATTTGAATCTCCTTGGTATGACGACTGAGGTCGCAGTTGAGCCTTCACTAAATCCACAAGCTCACTAAATGCTTTGGAGTTGGGCACACTTGGGGCTGTAAGACCGCAAATAAGGTTATAGGTTGGAATTCCACAAACACATAGGAGGATTACTTTGCATTTTGCCTCCTCCCCTATTCCATTGTCTTGGAAATAATACCCAAGGCGCTCAATGTATTGCGTCCAGTCTTCCATGGAGAAGTCAGATGGGTTTATTCGCCCAAAGGGAGGCATTCTGGTAAGTACTTTTCTTCCCCTGAAACTTGAATTAAAACAGGATATTCACAGGTGTCGAGCCAGAGGCAGTATCAGGATAATTTATCCTCGTCACCAGATAGATGTAAAGATGCACTTTCACAGACTTTATTAAGCAACACAAAAGGTATTTATTAATCAGAATTGTAGAGCAGCCTCATGGCTGTAGCTTGCTCCCAAGATGTCTCTTTGCCGAGGAGCCTTTCTCACCATCTGATGATTCCATACTCTTGAGTCCCGATAGGTCACACAGACCATGTGACTCTTACTTACTCTGCTGTGTTGCCTTTAAAGGAATGATCACCACAAAGATCATAGAAAAATATACAGTATCTGTACATTCACTTACCATCTCCAGGCTTGTAGAAACGACAAAACAACTCACTATAGAATTCTAAAATATTACCACTGCTTAAAGTGGAATATTATCGATTGCATTTTAAACTTGTGGAAAAAATGATCACAACGTAGAAATCATGTTGCTCACCCTATGCTGTTCTCTTTTAAGATGCACACCCACATGGCTAATTAGCTGATAGTGCAGATGTCCCCTGCTGCAGCCTGGAATTACCCTGCAGTTTAAAAGTTCACGACCACCATTCTCACTAAATTCCCATTATAAAAGATTTTTTCAGTGTTTCCCTAGGTCACCATTATCAGCTGACTGCAAAACCTCTAATTATTGATGTTTCCTGCCAGTCTACATTCCAAGCTGTGACGAAGTGTCATCCAGACTCAAAACATTGGCTCTATTCTCTTTCCACAGATGCTGTCAGACCCGCTGAGATTTTCCAGCATTTTCTGTTTTTGTTTCAGATTCCAGCATCCGCAGTAATTTGCTTTTATATTGTTTATATGCTTGTTTCGAAGACTCATTATTAGTTTGGCTTTAGGGAAGTAAACTTCAGTCCTGTTAATGAGAATGCTTTTGTGTTTGGCTGCGAGTGCAGTACTGTTCACGCCGCTATTTCATTCCTATTTGCTGGGCTTGCTGGAAAAGTCTTGGTTTATGTGCTGTCTCTCCCCATTCTCCAGGTCTCTGGCAGAAGGCTGAATAACCCAAATGGAATTCCAGGGCCTTTGTGTCGAAGTTTATACCCATTTGGAAGAGATCTGAACTCGTGGGGAATGAACTTACCAGCCGTTCATGCCACGCTGCCATTGCAGCGAGCTCAGAGAATTTGGCGCCCAGCCAATTCTCCGTTCACTGCAGCAGGATGGGAAAATCCCGCTGGCATGAACGGTGGTAACATTCCGGCCTTAGTGTGTGGGGAGCAGGCTGTTGGTGCTTTATTAATTTTAAAGGCTGAGACTAAGAATGCAAAAGGCTCTTGGATTATTGAAAGTAAAGAAGCATTGAGATATTATCATTGAATGAATATAATTGATTGATGCCAGATGCATGTGGTTTACAGTTATAAATCTCTGACAATATTTTGCAGACAAAACATTCCAGAAATAGACTCACTCTGTACTAATGATGCTGCGGTAAGCAGTCCTTGGTTAGAAATGTCACATTTCCTCCGAGGAACTTGGCAAGCTGCGTCACTCACCTCCCTTGTTATCCAATTAATCTAGGGTTTTTTTAATCGTCCAGTGTGAAGTAACTAAAATATGTAACTAAGAGCAGCCATTCTTATAGCAGTTTGTTAACCACAAATTCAAAATGAGGAAAAATCTCCTTTAGTTTCATTTATCCAAAGAGAGACCCACAGAAATTCACCCCTACATGTGAACATTTAGGAACATTTAAGCGGTTATTGGATAGGCACATGGAGCACACCAGGATGATAGGGAGTGGGATAGCTTGATCTTGGTTTCAGATAAAGCTCGGCACAACATCGTGGGCCGAAGGGCCTGTTCTGTGCTGTACTGTTCTATGTTCTATGTTAAGAAAATTAGTTCACACACGTGACTTGTTCAAAATCAGCTGACATGGAGGTGAATTACTCTGAATTTTTAATAACCATTCCTGGGATGTAGACATTGCAGACAAGGCCAACATTTATTGTTCACTTCACCTGATGAAGGAGCAATTCTCCGAAAGCTTGTGCTTTCAAATAAATCTGTTGGACTACAACCTGGTGTTGTGTGACCTCTCATCTTGTCCACCCCAGCCCAACACCAGCATCTCCACAACATTTATTGTCCAATCTTATTTCCGTTATGAAAATGGCAAAGCGATCTGTGTGCTGTAGATACATGTACATTTGATGCTAGTTAGAGATGATTGTTCATTTGATGTGGGTTCCAGGGTACAGACCCAGAGACAATGAAGAAGAATATGGCCGGAATTCTATGGCCTTGCTTGAGCGAGGCTCGTAAAATCCTGCCCGAGGCCAACAGAGAATTCTGTTCCATTAGCCTCGCCCGCTCCAATTCCGGGCCGGGCGTGGTGGTAAAATTCCGGCCATTATTTCCGAGTCAGAATGATTTGGAAGAAGAACCTGCAGGTGGCAGTGTTCCCGTGTGCATGCTGACCTCTCCCTTCTAGATGTTGGAGGTTGCAAGTATGGAAGATGCTGTCTAGGGAGCCTCAGCAAGATGCTGAAGCGCATCTTGTAGATTGTACACATTGCAGCCAACATACACCAGTAGAGGCAATGAATGTTTAAAATGCCCAATGAGGTGCCAATCAGAAAAATAGCAAACTATAGGATGGACAGACAAGACATCTTTGGGGAAACTGACTCTTGTAAATGTTTGTGCTGAATTTCTGCAAGAGCCAATTAGATATCTTGTCAGAGAAAAAGGTATTGAGGGATTTGGTAGCAAACTGGGGTTCAGATTGACCAGAAAGTATCTATCTATTTGTTCACGGAATGTGAGTGTTGCTGGCTGGGCCAGCATTTATTACAATCCTTAATTGCCTCTGAGAAGGCGATGGTGAGCTGCTTTATGAACCTCAGCAGTTTGTGTGGTGTTATGGCACCCACAATGCTATTTAGGGAGGGACTTTGACCCCGCGACTGTGAAGGAATGGTGACATACTTAGGAACATAGGACCGGCTGCAGTCCCAGCAGTGGCCTCCAGGCCAAGTGGCGCTGCTGGCCCTCCGAATGACTGACAGCACCTGGAGGCAGCACATGCTGCCTCAGAAGGAGTGGGAGCCATGACCGTGGGCAATTAGTTGCCTGAGGCGCACAAAATGGCCTTATGATTTCCACGGCTGGTGGAGGCGAGCTCGGCTTTGCCTCTCCAGTGTCACTGCCTTCAACATCTGCCCAGTGGCTGGAGAGGCAAAGGCCACTGCTGCCTCACAGCGCCAGAGACTCCGGTTCAATTCCAGCCTTGGGTGACTGTGTGAAGTTTGCACATTCTCCCCGCGTCTGCGTGGATTTTCTCCAGGTGCTCCGGTTTCCTCCCACAGTCCAAAGATGTGAGGGTTAGGTTGATTGGCCATGGTAAATTGCCCCTTGGTGTCAGGGGGACTAGCAGGGTAAATAGGTGGAGTTGTGGGGATAGGGCCTGGATGGGATTGTGGTCGATGCAGAATTGATAGGCCAAATGGCCTCCTTCTGCACTATAGAGATTCTATGAATCCTAGCCATAATGGGGGGATTTCTCCCATCCTGCCCACCACAGGGATCGTAGCAGGCAGGGAGCGGACCACGCAAAGGTCCATTGACCTCGCGCGAGACTCTCCGGTTTTGGGGCGAGCATGGCCAGAGAATTTCACCCAATGTTTCCTCCATAACAACAGAGACTACACTCAAAAATACTGCGTTGGCTGAAAAATACTTTTAGATGATAGTTGTGAAAAGCACTAAAATGCAAGTATATCTTTCATAGCTTTAGCCCATGCACTTTAAAGTTATTCATTGTACACACAGTGCGTTGAAACATTTGTGAGGAACGTGGTAAACTGCTGTTTATATCACTGAGTCTTTGCAGCTGATCCTAAAATTTCTTATCAGCTTATTAGTTACTAATATGTAGATAATATTTCTGTATTCTAAAACCAGGTTAACATTTCTATCATTGCACAATTTGCTGTTCTTTTTTTCTCCTCTGATGCATTCTTTTTGATCCTGATGCTTTGTAGATTTCCTGGGCATTAATGGGCACCTCATTATGAACCAGTGCATTTTTCGGTGAACTTGGATGAATCTTTCAATGCACAACTTAACAGTGTGGGAATATGTCACATCCTTGGTAATAAAAAAATGTAATGAAACCGCTCCCAAAATCTAATATGCTATTAAATTCACATATTAGATTTGCCATGGTATTAGATTAATGCAATCTCCTCTTCACTCTTTCCCAGACATTGCTCTAGGAAGCAAAAAGTGGAATCTGCATTTTGTGCTCAAACGAGCATCAATTGACTGTAGGCAGGACCTCCACCCCTTAGTCGGGAGGAAGCTCCATCTTGCTGTAAAATTGCTGAGGTCAGGACAGGTGGGAACCCAAAGGGTTCCTTCAATTCCACTCTCCCCCACTGACTCCCAAGAACCACTGGTGGGGGAGTGTGGAATGAGTTAACAGATATTTAGGTGCTGAGGACAAAAATGAGCAGTAGGGGTGTGCTTGAACCAATTGCAGCTTTGTGCAATTACACTTTCACAGGAGGATAATTTAAATTTGTACAATGCCTTTTGAATTGCTCCCACTCTCTCTCGACTGGAACATGAGGGAAATGCACTTCTACATTATGAGCAAAGTAAAGTGTCGTTGCTTCCAAATTGAGTTAACATAGTTGATTTTCTTAAGAATACAAAGTTACCTGCACCACTAGGGTCACTATCCCTCCAGACATTCCTTGGCCAATTCCTTCTTCACATTTGTGACTATGAAGGGTCAGTTTTATTTCTCCATTCTGGATGAGCCACATCAACATGCTTAGCCATCATCTATTTTGGTCCTCTTTGTGATTGTGCACCTCCGCTACCTGTAGCAAATTATATTTCGGAACATGCTAGCGATTGCTGGACCATACTCCCTTTCCTGTGCTACATCACTGCAGAGTAGTTTGCAGACAATTCCTGGCCTGGGTAACTGTCTGTGCAGAGTCTGCGCATTCTCCCCGTGACTACTTGGATTTCTTCCGGGTGCTCCGGTTTCTTCCCGCAGTCTGAAAGATGTGCTGGTTAGGTGCATTGGCCATGCTAAATTCTCCCCCACTGTACCCGAACAGGCGCTGGTGTGTGGTGACTAGGGGATTTTCACAGTAACTCAATTGTAGTGTTAATGTAAGCCTACTAGTGACACCAGGAAATAAACTTTAAGTTAAACTTAACACACTATTCTTTACGAGCTGAACTTTTCTGAGCAAGGTAACAATGTTTTCCATTGCAATTCTGCTCTGCAGCTTCTGTAGAGTGAAGAAAAGTGACAGAAATGGTACATGTTCTCACAGTTTGGAAGTTCACTCTCTGAAGGTGCCAGAGAAGAATGTTTACTTTGCGTTCATGTCTTCTTTGGATGAAAAGTATGCACGTATACAATGGTGACTAATTAACTTGGCATTTCTCATGATGCCAATGAACTGCTTTCCCAAGTGTCCTTGGGGAAGACAAACCTAACACTACATTCACTCGCTCAGCTGCTTCCATCTATGTAGCTTGCACATCAGATTTAACATTTTGCCAGTTGAATGTTACTCTTGTTTTACTGCACCTTTTGTCACAACACATTCAAGTTATCATTGTTTTCTGAGAAAGGCTTAGACATATTCCTCATTGCATATATTTCAGCAAGTTTACACTTTTACACCTCTTTTAAATGCTCGGTTGAAATTTGGCAGAGGACCTTTTAGTTATGATGAGCATTCCTTTAAAAGTTACTGGCTCAGCTCATCTTATAAATCCCTACAAAACAAAATGTATCCTTATGTCCCTGTATGGGGAACATAAAAAATGGGAACAGCATTTTTGTGTAAACTTCAGTGAGGATAACCCTCCTGCCACCTACATAATTACACCAATCATTGATGCAGCCCTGATTTTATAATTCTTGCTAAATCTGAACCCTGATTTCTTGTAATTATAGGTTAGTGATCCTGGAGTAGACAATGCATTTCTTATTCACAATGAGGGCAAAGCAATCCAATTCACAATGACCATGGGATGCATACAATGAAGGGTCAATATGGTGGATTCTAACATGCTGAAATCAGCAGTAGTTGGGGGGTAACTCACTCAAAGTGACATTAATGGAATTGCTGCTTCATAATTAGCAACAATGCAACTTCTACTATATTCTCAGGGACATGCTACTGGGTGACTTTGGTGTAAATAGGGGTCCTGTGAAGTAAATAGAACTCCGATTGCCATTTTGGGGAGGAATTGTTGGAATATGCACCATGTAAACTCCGACCACTGGTGATGGAGCCAAAGGATCTCTGCCTGAGGTAAGTTTAAGTCATTTGTGTTTAGACCAGGCAGGGCACTACAGAAATAATCTTTGCTGCCCCAGATCCCAGAGCAGTAGTGGGCTACCTGTGGCCAGATGCCACATGCAGCCCCTCTGGTTCTGAATGCGGCCCACAAGACATTTTATTGACTGTTGCCCGTGCGCAAGGTTGTCACATTTCACTAATATCTGTCTGCGTCGTTTTTTTTCCTATCAGTATGACTGAAGTGATATGCATGTAAAACAAGGGCAAGTGTAGTGAGGTGTATACTGATTACACACAACATTGATTGTGAGAACAGGGCACTCCCTCTGTGTCCAAAGTGTAAATATTTATTTTGTTTTTACCATTTAACGTTATGATAATTAAGTGATTAAGCATTTTCTATAACACCTCATGAATGTTCGCTATGAGTTAAATGTATTTAATTTTATTTATGTGGTCCACTGAGATGAAGGAGGGCCACTCGTGTGGCCCACTCACTAGCCTAGGTTGCCCATCACTGCCCTGGAAACATAATTGGGGCTGTTGCTTTCCCAGCATTTCCCACTTCCACAAGTGTAAACACCTCATCCATTGGACATACCTTGCTGTGACCTGGTGCCCTTTGGATCACCTAGCCTGCATGAAGTGATCTGAATTGGGATGTGGTTTTAATGGTTCTGCCCTCTTGGACCCCAGAACAGGCAAATAACTGATAACCATTGATCAGCTGACCTGAAGGACCTGACCTCGATGAGAAAGGAAGTAAATTTACAGATATCTTACAAAATGGAAGAAAATTACCCCCTCTTTTTCCCCCCTTCTATTCCTCTCCCGCCCATCCGTCTTCTTTCCTGGCTCCAACATCAACCTCTCTTTCTCTCCCAAAATAATTCACCTGAAACAATTCTAAATAGTGGAAGGAAGCACAAAAGAAGCAAATGAATGTGATGAAAGTAATGGTAAGAAACATAACTTGAACAGCACCAATGATTAGCAAGAGTTTTTATCATTTGGCCCAGAACTTTCAGTCTCCAGAGGAGCATACTCTAGAAGTGCCCCAAGATATGTGCTGGGGGACCCTTTGGAGGTCCCCATGACTACACTGGAATTGCCCAGGAAGTTTCAATTGCATCAGGAACCTATCAAAACTCTGACTTAAGCCAATTCAGATGAGTTCAGGTGTGACAAATGCCAAGACTTGCAGGGAAACAATATTAGGCCAACACTAATGTGTATGGATTCAAATACATTCAGCCGCCTCTCCTGAATCAGTCAATTATTGAAATTAACTCCTTAGAATTTAGGATCAAATGTATCATATACTCCTTTAATTAGAAGAGAAACACAGTTGAAATATTGACTGGTTTCACATGATACAACCCAGAGGAAAACAACACCTGTGTGTGCAAATACATGGATCCATAATAATTTCTAATGAATCACTTCATAAATTATTCACAACTACCTTGAATTGAAGATTAAATAGCATTGTCTGGTTCTTTAATTAGCAAATAAACTATGCAAAATACTGCAGTTGCTGAAAATCTGAAATCAAAAGCAGAAAATTCTGGAAGTAACCAGTAGGTCGAGCGTCATCTAGAGAGAGAGACTTAATAGGCCAGATTTTCGCTACCAAGGAGGTTAGCTCGAGTCAGGACATTGTTGGCATCGCTCTGCATCACAAACCAGCTGTCCAGCCAACTGAGCCAACCAATGGTTTGTTTGAACTCAACACTAATTCAAATGGCTGTGCTAAGTTTGGACTCTTGCCTGTGTGATTCATTCCCTGCATTCTTCCCCCACCAGTCTGTATGGGGATGGGACTTCCACATCTGGCTCCTGCTGCCATTATTGAAGGTCTCCAGCGATGACCCGACTATTATGTGAAAATCTGGCTTCTGTTTCAGGTCTATTACTTTCTGTTAGAACTTCTGATGAAAGCTCACAGACTTAAAATGATGCTTTGATTGTTGTTGTAATCATTGCTTTTGCCCTTGTTCTTGTGGCGATCGCACATATCCTTCCCGCCAACAGAGATATTCATGCAGATGTTGCAGAAATGCCTACTTCCCGTGCTTAATGAGTTTGGGCACTGTAGCATTATCACCTGCAGCTTTACTATCGGAAAGCATGTCAATAGCTTTGCTAAGTTTTGGTAACCAGCTCTGCCATGACAGGCAAACTCTATGGTGTCTAGAGCTTTCCCGGTGACCAGATGATCCCTAGAGAATCTCCCTAGTATTGCTTCATCCATGTCCCCAACTGTTTATTGCAATTGGCATTGACCTCCTCGGCCTTTGATTTCAGTGGGAGCTGCTTTCTTTGCTGCTGCCTTTTTGATCACATCATCCATGCCCTTAGAATTCCTTGTGTCGGAGGATATCTGGATATTCTGGCAAAGCTGTAACCAGTATAACGAGATAGCCTAGGTGCAGTGCATGACAGTCTATTAGACTTTAATTCGAGCAGCTCTTGGAACATTCAGAGTTTTTTCACCCAGGCCTCCCTTTGCAATTAATGAGAGCGGATTGCTTGGCTTCAAAGACAGGTTCTATTACCATGATGTTAGCCTCAAACCAGTCAGCGGTTTCTGCTCCAGTTCCCCTTACTTTGACTGAACAAGTGCTCACCAACATTCCCAGGCAAGAGCTGAGCAAAATGGAATATACTTCATAACACCGTTTACAAGACTGCACCATTTAATTTCCTTCAAGAGCAGAAATTCCAGATTTAACTGAGTAATGAATCAATTAGAACCATAGAAACTATTATGCAGAAGTGGGGCAGTCAGCCCATTAAGTCTGCACCGACTCTCCGATGGAGCATCTCACACAGACCCTATCCCCATAACCCTACGTATTTATCTTGTTAATCCCCTAACCTACACATCTTGGGAAACTAAGTGGCAATTTAGCATGGCCAATCCACCTACCCTGCACATCTTTGGACTGTGGAAGGAAACCAGAGCACCCGGAGGAAATCCACACAGACACAGGGAGAACAGGCAAACCCCACACAGACAGTTACCCAAGGCCGGAATCGATCTCGGGTCCCTGTAGCTGTGAGGCAACAGTGCTAACCACTGTGCTACCGTGAACTAAATAACTCAAGATTTTTCAAAACGTATTTGGCTGCCTTTTTATCATTAACTGAGATGTAAAGGCCTAGAAATTGGTTTGCGCTAACACGTTACGTGAGACTGCAGAGCTGATTTTCCCACCAAGAAAAAGAAATTTATAGAAAAGTACAATTTTGTCTTGCTCATAGAAACATAGAAGATAGGAGCAGGAGGAGGCCATTTGGCCCTTTGAACCTGCTGTGCCATTCATTACGATCATGGCTGATCGTCCAATTCAATAGCCTAATCCTGTTTTCTCCCCATAACCTTTGATACCATTCGCACCCAGGTGCTATATCTAGCCGCCTCTTGAATACATTCAATGTTTTGGCCCCAACTACTTCCTGTGGTAATGAACTCCACAGGCTCACCACTTATTGCGGTATTACAGTTATACATTTTGAATGCGCGGAGGTAGTTTTTAAACTTGTTGCCTGTGTTTAAAACTGGCCATGTAGATCACTGGACATAGACATTAGGCACCATTCTTGTTTTCCATTGAAAACGGCACTGTTTCTAAGATGGGCAGACAATCCACCTCCAGCTTCAGACATGGGCGGTAAGTGGAAAATCTACCTCCCAGGTTTTAAACTAATTTGTTCAATCAAAGTTTTCTTCACTTCAGAGTGTGGGTCTGAAGAAGGAGTAGCTGTGGCAGTTATTGGCAAAACAAAATATAGACTTGATAAAGAACTATTTTTTTAAATCTAATTTAATTAAGGCTTTTTTCCCAGGAGATAATTTTGTAAAACATGAGCAATTTAATTTTCAAAACTTTTCGGTTAAGAAAAGCAAGCTAATTATATACTCTGTGAAAGTTTTTATTGAGTCTTTTGAGTAGCTAACCATGTTGCCTCTGTTAACTAATTGTAAACATTGGAATTAATTAGCAGTGTGTAACGTCACTAAATAAGTATACTGTCACCAAATGCAATATTAAAGTGTTTTTCATATTTAAAATTCACTTGATCTTGGTAGAGATGCAGGCAGCCTGGGAATAGGGTGTGTGGGTTGTTGATTTGTCGGCAATAGTCCAGGGTGAGTCAGCTTTTATTCTCTCGGGCACTCCTCCTGTTCAATGCTGCCAGACCTATCATCTTCCCCCAGCAATACTTCTCACACTAGAACATTTCCTCCAACTATCTCCTCCTCAAGTGCTCCCAGATGCAGTTATTCCATTATTTACTCTCAGACCCCCATCCAGTCTGACTCAAATCTCTGCTTTTCTCCTACACTAGTTACACCGGGGCATCGGGAGAATGACACGTGGGTCACAGTTAGGAGGAGTAAAGGGCAGAAGGGTAAAGTACAAGGGAGGTCTCCAGAGGTGTCTCAAAATAGGAAGGGCTTGGTGACAGGTGTGAGAGGGGAGGGGAGTGGACAGTTAGAAGAAGGGTCACCTGTGGTTGTCCCACTCCAAAACAGGTACATTGTTTTAGATAGTGTGGAGGAGTGTGCCTCTCCAGGGGTAAGACACAGTGACCAGGTCACTGGCACACAGTCAGGCTCTGTGGCCCGGAAAGGGAAGAGAGGGGTTAGGAGAGCGATAGTGGTGGGGGATGCGTCAGTTAGAGGGACAGACAGGCGATTCTGTGGGGGCGAACGGGACTCCAGGATGGTAGTCTGCCTACCTAGTGCTGGGGTCACGGATGTCTCCGAGCGGATAGGAGGCATTTTAAAAGGGGAAGATAAAGAAACGGATGTCATTATACACATTGGTGGAAATGACGTAGATAGGAAGAGTAGGGGGGTCCTAAGGGAGCAATTCAGGGAGTTGGGAAATAGGTTAAAAAGTAGGGTCACTAGGGTGGCCATCTCTGGGCTGCTCCCAATGCCTCGTGCCAGTGAGGATAAGAATAGGGAGTTGGTTCAAATGAATGCCTGGCTAAAGGACTGGTCCAGGAGGGAGGGCTTTATTTTCATAGACCAATGGGAGGTTTTCAGGAGAGGATGGCACCTGTACAAGAGGGAGGGGTCACAACTAAGTTGGAAGGGCACAAATATCCTGGCTGGGAGCTTTGCTAATGCAGTTCGGGGGGGTTTAAACTAGTGTGGCAGGGGGGTGGGGATCAAACTATTAGGTCTATAAGTGTGGTGGCTGGGGACGAGCTTGGGGCTGGGACAAGGCTGGCAAAGAAGAAGAGCACTCTGGGGGAGGACGACCTCACTGAGCCTGGGGGTCTGGAGTGCTTATACTTCAATGCAAGGAGCGTAGCAGGTAAAACAGACGAACTTGGGGCCTTAATGCGCACGAGGAATTTGGATGTGGTTGCGGTGACGGAGACTTGGTTGAAAGAGGGACAGGACTGGCAGCTGAATATTCCAGGGTACAAGTGTTTTAGGCGAGACAGAGGAGGGGCCAAAAGAGGTGGGGGAGTAGCGGTATTGGTTGGAGAGCATATTACAGCGGTGCAGAGGGAGGACAATTCGGAGGAGTCGTGTAGCGAGTCACTCTGGGTGGAGCTTAGAAACAGGAAAGGCGCAGTCACTATGTTGGGGGTGTACTACAGGCCCCCCAACAGCCCAAGGGAAGTGGAAGAATGGATATGTCAGGAGATACTGGATAGGTGCAGGAAATATAGGGTTGTTGTAGTGGGAGACTTCAATTTCCCTGGTATAGACTGGAAATCGCTGAGGGCAGGGACTCTGGATGGTGAGGCATTTGTAAAATGTGTACAGGAGGGTTCGTTGGAACAATATGTGGACAGCCCAACTAGAGAGGGGGCTATACTGGACCTGGTGCTGGGGAATGAACCCGGTCAGGTCTTCAAAGTTTTGGTCGGGGAACATGTGGCAAATAGTGACCACAATTCTGTTAGCTTTAGGATAGTGATGGAAAAGGATGAGTGGTGTCCCAAGGGTAAGGTGTTGGATTGGGGGAAGGCTAACTTTATTGGGATCAGGCAGAAATTGGCAGCTCTTGATTGGGAGAGGCTGTTTGAGGGTAAATCCACATCTGGTATGTGGCAGTCTTTTAAGGAACGGTTGTTAGGGCTACAGGACAAGCATGTGCCTGTAAAAAAGAAGGATAGGAAGGGTAGGATTAGAGAACCGTGGATAACCAGGGAAATTGAGGGGCTGGTCAAAAGGAAAAGAGAGGCGTATGTTAGGTCCAAGCAGCTAAAAACGGAGGGAGCTCTGGAGGAGTATAATGAAAGTAGGAAAATACTCAAACGGGGAATTAGAAGAGCAAAAAGGGGTCACGAAATGTTCTTGGCAGACAGGATTAAGGAGAATCCCAAGGCATTTTATTCATACGTTAGGAACAAAAGGGTTGTAAGGGAAAAAATCGGACCTCTCAGGGACAAAAGTGGGGACTTATGCTTGGAGCCCAAAGAGGTAGGGGAGATCCTAAATGAATACTTTGCGTCGGTATTCACTAAGGAGAGGGATGTGTTGACTGGGAGTGTCTCGGAGGGGAGTGTTGAACCGTTGGAGAAAATCTCCATTACAAAGGAGGAAGTGTTAGGTTTGTTAGAGAATATAAAGACTGACAAATCCCCAGGGCCTGATGGAATCTATCCAAGGCTGCTCAGGGAGACGAGAGGTGAAATAGTTGGGCCTCTGACGCAAATCTTTGTCTCGTCACTGGACACAGGTGAGGTCCCAGAGGATTGGAGGATAGCCAATGTGGTCCCGTTATTTAAGAAGGGTAGGAAGGATAACCCGGGTAATTATAGGCCGGTGAGCTTGACGTCCGTGGTGGGGAAGTTGTTGGAGAAGATTCTTAAAGATAGGATGTATGCGCATTTAGAAAGGAATAAACTCATTAACGATAGTCAACATGGTTTTGTGAGAGGGAGGTCATGCCTCACGAACCTGGTGGTGTTTTTTGAAGAAGTGACCAAAATGGTTGACGAAGGAAGGGCCGTGGATGTTGTCTATATGGACTTTAGTAAAGCGTTTGACAAAGTCCCTCATGGTAGGCTAGTGAAAAAGGTTGGATCCCATGGGATAAAGGGGGAGGTGGCTAGATGGGTGGAGAACTGGCTTGGTCATAGAAGACAGAGGGTGGTAGTGGAAGGGTCTTTTTCCGGCTGGAGGCCTGTGACTAGTGGTGTACCGCAGGGCTCTGTATTGGGACCTCTGCTGTTTGTGATTTATATAAATGATCTGGAAGAAGGAGTAACTGGGGTGATCAGTAAGTTTGCGGACGACACAAAACTGGCAGGACTTGCAGATAGTGAGGAACATTGTCAGAGGCTACAGAAGGATATAGATAGGCTGGAAATTTGGGCAAGGAAATGGCAGATGGAGTTCAATCCTGATAAATGCGAAGTGATGCATTTTGGTGGGAATAATGTAGGGAGGAGCTACACGATAAATGGAAGAACCATAAAGGGTGTAGAGACGCAGAGGGACCTGGGTGTGCAAGTCCACAGATCTTTGAAGGTGACGTCACAGGTGGAGAAGGTGGTGAAGAAGGCATATGGCATGCTTGCCTTTATAGGACGGGGCATAGAGTATAAAAGTTGGGGTCTGATGTTGCAGATGTATAGAACGTTGGTTCGGCCGCATTTGGAATACTGCGTCCAGTTCTGGTCGCCACACTACCAGAAGGACGTGGAGGCTTTGGAGAGAGTACAGAGGAGGTTTACCAGGATGTTGCCTGGTATGGAGGGGCTTGGTTATGAGGAGAGAATGGGGAAACTGGGGTTGTTCTCCTTGGAAAGACGGAGGATGAGGGGAGACTTAATAGAGGTGTATAAAATTATGAAAGGCATAGATAGGGTGAACGGTGGGAAGCTTTTCCCCGGGTCGGTGGTGACGTTCACGAGGGGTCATAGGTTCAAGGTGAAGGGGGGGAGGTTTAACACAGATATCAGAAGGACATATTTCACACAGAGGGTCGTGGGGGCCTGGAATGTGTTGCCGGGCAAGGTGGTGGAGGCGGACACACTGGGAACGTTTAAGACTTATCTAGACAGCTATATGAACGGAGTGGGAATGGAGGGATACAAAAGAGTGATCTAGTTTGGACCAGGGAGCGGCGCGGGCTAATTGTTCCTGGTTTCTCGTTTCAAGGCTTCATTCTACGATCATCTTGCTGGTGCCAGTACAGAGTGAGACTGCGGATAGTTGGGAACCTGTCTCGGGGGCAGGGAATTCATATGGTGTTCGTGGAAGTGGAAATGACTAGGGTTGGGAAGCATTTTCCGATCGGGGCCATTGTGATCTCCTGGACTCGTTTCGATCGCCTCAGGGGGTCGGAGAGGAATTTCCCAGATTTTTTTTTCCCCATATTGGCCCTGGGGTTTTTCACTCTGGGTTTTCGCCTCTCCCTGGAGATCACATGGTCTGGAATGGGGGGGTGGGGGTAAGTTAATAGGTTGTAATGAACAAAGCATCGTAGCTGTGAGGGACAGCTCGGTGGATAGGATATTGGTATGTAGATAGGCTGGAAAATTGGGCGGGGATCCTGGATTCAGGATTCAATCCTGGACCGGGGAGCGGCGCGGGCTTGGAGGGCCGAAGGGCCTGTTCCTGTGCTGTATTGTTCTTTGTTCTTTGTTCTTTGTTGCTGCCCAGCCATCCTCCCAGGTACTGGTAACCCCCTAGTCACCGCTCCCAGATACTGGTAACCCCCTAGTCACTGCTCCCAGATACTGGTAACCCCCTAGTCACTGCTCCCAGATACTGGTAACCCCCTAGTCACCGCTCCCAGATACTGGTAACCCCCTAGTCACCGCTCCCAGGTACTGGTAACCCCCTAGTCACCGCTCCCAGGTACTGGTAACCCCCTAGTCACCGCTCCCAGATACTGGTAACCCCCTAGTCACTGCTCCCAGGTACTGGTAATCCCCTAGTCACCGCTCCCAGGTACTGGTAACCCCCTAGTCACTGCTCCCAGATACTGGTAACCCCCTAGTCACCGCTCCCAGGTACTGGTAATCCCCTAGTCACCGCTCCCAGGTACTGGTAACCCCCTAGTCACCGCTCCCAGATACTGGTAACCCCCTAGTCACCGCTCCCAGGTACTGGTAATCCCCTAGTCACCGCTCCCAGGTACTGGTAATCCCCTAGTCACTGCTCCCAGATACTGGTAACCCCCTAGTCACTGCTCCCAGATACTGGTAACCCCCTAGTCACTGCTCCAAGATACTGGTAATCCCCTAGTCACCGCTCCCAGGTACTGGTAATCCCCTAGTCACCGCTCCCAGATATTGGTAATCCCCTAGTCACTGCCCCCAGATACTGGTAATCCCCTAGTCACTGCTCCCAGATAGTGGTAACCCCCTAGTCACTGCTCCCAGATACTGGTAATCGCCTAGTCACCGCTCCCAGATACTGGTAACCCCCTAGTCACCGCTCCCAGATACTGGTAACCCCCTAGTCACCACTCCCAGGTACTGGTAATCCCCTAGTCACTGCTCCCAGATACTGGTAATCCCCTAGTCACTGCTCCCAGATACTGGTAACCCCCTAGTCACTGCTCCCAGGTACTGGTAACCCCCTAGTCACTGCTCCCAGGTACTGGTAACCCCCTAGTCACTGCTCCCAAATACTGGTAACCCCCTAGTCACTGCTCCCAAATACTGGTAACCCCCTAGTCACTGCTCCCAGATACTGGTAATCCCATAATCACTGATCCCAGATATTGATAATCCCCTCGTCACTGCTCCTAGATGCTGATATTGCTCCAGCCAGTGTCCCAGAATGCTGCAATCTCTTTGTTTAGTATTCTCAGACCCTGTCTGGCCCTAAAGCTTGTAGACGAAAGGACACTCCGACACAGTGATCCACTCATCAATAGTAACAGATCTGGGAGACTCTCTCCACTGTTACAAGATCTGGTGCAACATGATGGGCTCGATAGTCACCTCCTATGCCCTCCATTTGTTTTTTTATATCCCGTTCTTTTCTAACCCAAAATGCTCCATAATGACAGACCCCGGTAGGTCCACCCTTCTGAATCAATGCAGTAAAAACCTTGTGCTGTCAATGCTTTCCCTGTAGTGTCAAAATAACTCAAGATTTTCCCAACCCCAATTCTGTCAGATCTTGAAGTCTATCCCTAGCACTGTACGGCACCAAAACCTCCCTGAAAACAGCACCAGCCTACCCAGTAACTCGACTACTACAGTTGTGGCCCACCCTAATACCACAGTGTTCCAGATTCTAACTCCTCCCTAGTGCATGCAGTTTAATCCTCTACCACCACAATAATCAAATGTTGATGGTTTTTACAGAAAAATGGACACAGTTACAAATTCTGTCCTCCAAAGCATCAATAAAAAAATCTTAGTTTATCATCGATTTTGACAAATGACAGGGAAGTTAAGATCACATTAATATTTGCTAGCAGTTAGCACTGACG
This sequence comes from Mustelus asterias, assembly GCF_964213995.1. Lineage (NCBI taxonomy): Eukaryota > Metazoa > Chordata > Chondrichthyes > Carcharhiniformes > Triakidae > Mustelus > Mustelus asterias. Next base: position 41,272,388 of record NC_135803.1, read on the forward strand.
GTTCTACTGAATGCTTTCAAGTTTGTTATTCTAAAGTGAAAACACAGCCCTGACAACAGCAGCTATAATGACAGTGGATTTAGGGACATTTTGCCAAGACAAGGATTTATCCTCTACTTAACCTCCCCAAATCCTGCTGAGATCCTGTGATTTGAGATTTTCCTGCTTATCTTTTTTTGGATGACCCTCTAAATGGACTCTCAATTAGTGCTCCAAGGATAAAAGGAGGCACTATGAAGTCCACCTGCCCCACTTCCATCTGTGCCTTTGCACGTTGTCACTATAGAGACTTCCTCCCTGCCAACATCCTTCCCACTATCTGTCTGAAAATCTGGAACTGCTTTGGCAATATAAAAGGGTATATTTGCCATCACTCCTCTTTTCATCTGTTTCAGTTATGAATCAATTTTCCAAGGCATATAGGAAATGAAAATCTGTGTCAATGCTACAAATAAACCACACACAAATCCTCAATTTTTACATTTCATAATCTTCACAATGCACTGTTAAAATAACTGCACAATTATATGCTGCTGATATAGAATTATAATGCTTTAAAGCAGAATTAAAGGAATCTATGAGCACTGTATGAACAGGAGAGAGATGGGCAAACTGCCCTGATTTCCCCTCTCCACCTGTCTGTAAGCATAAGGTGTGTTGAATTATTGTTAATTATAAGTTTGCGGTGATGTGTTTTCCCAAATCTACGGTCTGTGTGATCCAATTTGCTAATAACTCGCAACAGAACCATGTTATGCTTAACTTGGAAGGTCAGTTTATTTCGCATTCAAAACCCAAGGGAGGAGTGTTCAAAGCTTCCCTCTCCACTATACACAGACAGTAAACAGGGGATAGAAAAAGGAGTTTCACAACTATAGATATTAACAGTACAAGGCTTATCGAAATGAATAATAGTTCACGTGATTTCTAGAGTCCAGCGGCAGTGAAATGAGAAATCCTTTTACGTAAGAGTTCAATAACGTGGAGATGCCGGCGTTGGACTGGAGTGGGCACAGTAAGAAGTCTCACAACACCAGGTTAGGGACTCACCTGATGAAGGAGCAGCGCTCCGAAAGCTCGTGATTCCAAATAAACCTGTTGGACTTCAACCAAGTGTTGTCAGAGTTCAAGTTCAGCTAGCTGAAAACAAGAGTTGTAGTGTTCACTTTGCAGTTGGTATGGATACCACAGATGAAGTGGGTACACAGAGGCTGAATCAGCACATACAGGCTTGGAGGACCCAAGAGCCGGTAACCGATTACGTGCTCGGCAGGGTGGCTGGAGTCCTGTCCAGTTGGTAAAATAGCAAACTGAGGAATTCTCAATTCACAAAGGCAAAGAGAGATTTCAAAATGGTCACTCGAGTCATGCGACCTTCTTTCTCCACAATGGCTTCCAAAAGAGATCCTTATCAAGTGTCAAGAACTGGCTTTGGTTTCAGGATCGATGCTGTCCTGGTCATTTGTTGTTGAAAGAGTTTTGCCATCCATATTGCGGGTTTGATGTTCTCACATCAGCCCCACATCAGAGGTCCTGCCGACCGTACTGTGGACTGTGGAATTATGTCTGGGTTTGGGGCAGACAGGATCCTGGAGGGAATCCTGTCCATGCAATTTTACACTCTCCCCGTGCGGACCCCTGCCACCCCCACCCTTAGAATGTGAGGGGGTGGGGTGCGTAAAATCTGGCCTATCACTTATTTCATGAAGTTTGCACTTTCATACATTCCTGTGTTACATGTTTTTTATTTGATGTATAATTTTTAGGCTGATAGTCCAAGCAAATATTGCTTTCTTTAATAAATTTCAAGCAACTGGGGTTTGCAAGCTACTAATTTGGATATAGATAGTAGCTGCTTATTTGTAATTAAGTGAGGTAAACAAGGTTAAAAAAAATCAGTGGTCACATTGATCATTTCAGAGTTATTGGGCCAGATTTTTAATCCATTCAAAATCCACACACTTGCACAGTTAAAATAGTGTAGGTGGTTTCAGAAATGCAGTCAAGTAATTAAACCTTATTCACATATTTTATTAAACCACAAGTGGCTAACTAGCATTCAATAATGCTAATTTTCTTATAATTATTACAATTATTTTCATTAAATGCCATCTTTTTTACCTTTTATTATGAAATGCCCATTAAAAAATCGTCAACCTACTTTTGTGTTTGTGCAGCATGTTAATGCTTCTGTATTTAATATGCATTTTACATCTTACCAAAATAGCCTATTGTTTATTATATTTCTATAATTATAGGAGCAATTATTTTTGTTGCTCACCACATATGTTGAAAGGAATTGGAGTTCGCATGTTGATCACCAATTTCTACCTTAATCAATTGTCCCAATTTTACTAACACCTTAAGAAAGAAGTCAATTGTATCTGGGAATATTAGAGGTTGTTGATATGCGAATGAAAAATAAGAACTCATTTGTAATTAAACTGAAGCTAGCAATTTCCTCATTTAATATTCACCTTTTAAAAATTTGGTCCATCGTGCAAAGTATATCTCTATAATTTTTGTATAAACAACCCATAAGGTTACACTCAAAATGACTACAGATGTCTTTCACAAGATGCCAGTGCCCTTTATCCTGCCACCCATTAGCACATCCAGTTAAGATTCATCTCCAAACAATGAAAATACAGTTCCATTTAGAGCATGGTCACTTGGGCAACTCCCATCAACTCAATACAGGAGATAAAAGTAAGAAGTTTATCTGGGGACTTGTTTTTGCATAAGCAAATTTAAACAAATTGCAATCCAAGATCTATTGTAAAAGAGCTCTGTGGTTAAAAAGACAACGGCCAGAATTCTATGGCCGCCCACTGCCACTGCCAGCAAGAACGGAGAATTTGGCGCTCAGCCAAATCTCCATTCACTGCAGCGGGACTGGAGAATCCCAACTGCGGGTGAGGTTGGAGAATTGGTAAGTCAGAGTGCAGCTTGCCTGTTTCACTGCCATCTGTTTCATCCTGACCTCTGTCAGGTAGCAACACTGTGTCATTTCATGCTGATCTTTGTGGACCCCTGCAGCTCAGCATCCATGATTGTATTTTGTGTGACGTTGGAAGGGAAACAGTTAAGCCATTATGGTCATGGCTCAATAAGAACAGGTTGGCTTTAACCTAAGCTGCAGGCATGCAATTTACCTGCATGCTTCAGCAATTGGACACCCCGCCACAGTTGAATTGTTTGCTCAGCATGCTCACGGCTGATGCTGTTCTTCCAGTGCCCTGATGATTACATTGTATGATTAAAGTAAAAAAAAACTAAACTTATTGTTTGCACATTTATTTATATTTTCTTATTTTTTTCCCAAGTTTTAAAATACAACATAGAATCGTACAGTGCAGAAGGAGGCCATTCAGCCCATCAAGTCTGCACCCACCACAATCCCACCCAGCCCCTATCCCCATGCATGTACCCGAGCTAGTTCCCCTGACACTAAGGGGCAATGTAGCATGGCCAATCCCACCTATCTTTGGACTGCAAGAGGAAACCGGAACACCCAGAGGAAACCCATGCAGACATGGGGAGAATGTGCAAACTCCACACAGACAGTGCCCAAGCTGGGAATCGAACCCAGGGCCCTGGCGCGCTGTGAGGCAGCAGTACTCACCATTGCCGCTGTGCTGCCCATTTTAAGATCTTTAAAACTTATCTTTAAGGTGTATCATCTCAATTTTCTATTTTAAAAGTACAAAGAATTATCACAAACAGTAAGAGTTTTGTATTTTATTCCCAGCAGTGATTTGTTTCGAATATTTCTATTTAAACAGTGAACAAGGAAATTACTGCACCTCGCTGTGAGCGAATTAAATTAACAGTTAAATATGAAAACCTGAATGGGTGCTGACTGATGTTATTTCAGATTGCTTGTACTCTCCACCTCAGAGTTTCTTTAGATTACTTCCCTCCGGTGATATCTTGAAATTGTTATTTTTCAAAGAAAGATTATGGGGGGGAAAAACGTTTGAAGTAAATGAAGGTCTGACTTAGTTCATAACTTTGTAACTATTTGATTGTGAACACCACCTTGATGCCTCTACCTGACTCTTCAAACTTCAAAGTCTTATTCCCACAAGAAGATGTTGAGGTTTTCCAATAATCATATCAAGACATGCATTTTGAAGAAAATGTGCATAACAAGAGCTTTAAATGAGTAAATAATGGCATACAAAAAATTCTTGAGCCCTGAAGCAAGGTGGATAATGAAAAACAGAAATATAATTTTGTTATTGTCTGCGTTTGACAAATGTGATAAGATTATAATAACAATTTTCAAACAAGTAAAATCCATATAGTACAAAAAATATCTGGAGAACGTCAGATTTAATATTTTCCCTAATATTTCTTTGCAATTTGTGTGCCATAAAGTTTCCACCCATGGTACAATGTTTCTTCTGGCCTGAGGGCAAATGGATGCTTTTTTTGTGATTGGCTAACCTGTAGCAAGCAGTTCCATGAAGAATATCAGTGACATAGCGACGATGTTTTGGGATGTTTCCATTGCTCACTTCATGCTTTGGTTACAAAATGTTTTTTGTTACCAATTTAAAACTTTATTTCAATTCTAAGAATGTGATAAAAGTGTTAGTATGACTAAAACATATATTGAAACGCAAAGTTATAAATTGAACGGTAATAGCTCAAAGTCTTTTGACACAAGTCATTGTTGATTTCACTGTTGTAGGGGAAAGGCGCTAGGGCTGCAGATAAGGGTGTTACCATGGTGATGAAGGAGATACCGAGGGAGGAGTCTGGAGAAGGAAAACCCCTCCTCATTGTAACATCACAGGTGGGCAGCATCATGCCAATATCAAGTTGGCATGTGGTCATTCAGTCATGTGAACTGAATGTATGAGGACAATGTTATGAAACACAGTTTAAGATGGAAGACTCTTCCTTACATATGATTAATTCCGTTCATAATGATGTAACATCCAATTAATGTTTACCTAACTGTACCATTATTAACATCCATCCCCATCATGTGTTTAATTGCCTTCAAATCATCCTCTCAGAAGGACCCACCTTTTTGAATGTTCACGAGGGACATCATTGTTCATAATTTCCTCAAATGCTCTCAGATTTGCAAAATCGAGACAAGCAGCATTTTTGGCGCATTACCTGGACTAAAGTAAAGTGTGAGACTGATATTAGTCTGCTCGCATGAGGCTGAATACTGCTGCTGAAGTATTCATTTAAAAACGTATTTTTAAGATGAACTTCATTACTATAACTTGCAATTCAAATGAATTTTAAATCCTCAGAGTGCATACTATTCATTGATTTCACAAAGGGTAGTCCTGTGAAATAAAATGCTTAAGAATCTGATTTAGAGCACAAATCATTTTCGTTTCCTCTTGCCCAGTCACATCAAAGCATAATGTGCATCTGTTCAAGCTTGTGCTTTATTTTCTACTTATGATCCATTGGCATTTGTGATAGAGCACATTACTAATGTGAGCCATCTTTTGATAAACATGATTTGGATTCTATCTTGCTTTTTGACGTTTTCTTTCACATGTCCTCAGTGCTTTTGCTGGTACTATCTAATTGTGCTATATCTTAATAGACCAAAATGTTTTGTTGTGCATCAATATTAACATAAATATCCCTTTGTTGCTAATTTCAAAGCTCTAAATTGCTGATTTCTGTATTAAACGGCACATTCAATTTTCACTTTTCTCCTGTTAATTTCATTGAAATGGATAGAGTGTAATTTCGACCCTTTCCCATCCAGCAATACTTGCAAAACTGTTTGGTGTTGAAAATCTGTAGCTATTCTAATGAGCTCCAGCAATACCTTCTGTAACAGTAAACGAAGACTCAAGCTCATGCCTATGTTTCCTGAATGTGAGCATCCAGAGACCCCTAGAATATGGGTGGCACAGTGGTTAGCACTACTTCCTTACAGTGCCAGGGACCCAGATTTAATTCCAGCCTCGGGTCACTGTCTGCGTGGAGTTTCCACGTCCTCCCCGTGTCTGCATGGTTTTCCTCCGGATGCTTCAGTTTCCTCCCACAGCCCAAAGATGTGTGGGTTAGGTGGATTGGCCATGCTAAATAGCAACTCTGTGTCAGGGGGATTAGCAGGGTAAATACTCAGGATTATAGGAATAGGGCTTGGATGGGATTGTTGTCGATGCAGGCTCGATGGGCCGAGAGGCCTCCTTCTGTACTATAGGGATTCTATGATTTCTACAATATGGCCCTCAGTCAGGACCTGGTGTAAGTTTGGTCATGCAACCTTTACCAGCAGGGGTGGATGTGAGACCTACCTGTGTATTTAAGCCATGATTGAAGACAAGTGAGGCAAAAAATATTTTGTTTTCTTTATTAACAAGTGACCCTTGCCATACTTCTTTTGAAGTAATTTAAAGGGTGTCCGTTAAGATTAACTAAGTGCCTCAATTGCAAAAGAATACCCTGTAAATTGTCCAGAAGTGTTAGCTTCCCTTGGGCAACTGCAATTAAGTGGGAACCATCTGGCTAAGCGATTTAAATCACTAACTATGGATGATTCAGCCAGGATGAGTCAGAAAATATTAAGAAGAAATAAAACCTCTTCTAACTTCTGCATAACTATTTTAAACACCCAGATCAAGCCCCGCATGAGACACTCCCTCCCCACGGGGGACTCGCCCACCCCCTCCTGACTAATCACCCCTTCATGGCATTCTGCAAACTCCCATTTTTCTGATGCTGTTGGACTGCACTGCAGCCTGCGGGAACTCTTCCGATGCACATCACAAGCAGTTCTCTCCGTCGCAGATTTCAGTGCAGTCACAAGAGCAGCTAAGTGCATATTAAAGTCTTGTAATTCCAGCAGCCCATCGCTTTCTGAAGCTATTTGGAATTTATGACCCAATAACTCAAATTAAAATGACGTTCTTGGAGTTGATGATGTACTCCAGCACCCCACCATTTCCCAATGGTTGCAGAAGGCCTCAAGACTATCAGCAGTCACTCTCCAGGAACACTTGAGTGTAGATGTAGTTACAGAGAGAGGCAGGCAATTGGGATAAATGACCACCTGTTGTCTGGGTCTGTTGATGTCCATGTTGGCCAGGCCTAGGAGCAGTCCACCGAAGTGCTCAACTAATCTCCTCACACCTCTCTGCACCTGGTTCTTGAAATAGAAGAGGCCACAAAGCGGTCAAAGAGATTGTTTTACCATAAGAATACTTGGCAATTTCCCTGGGATAGCAGACATCTGCTAGATTTATCACAGATTGGAGCATGAGCGTGCCCCAGATGCACACCAAACCCACCAAATGTCCCTTGCTTTTGGCCCCTTCTGAGAACCTGCACAGTTAGTGGGATCAGCAAAGGAGGCCAGAGGCGAGCTTCCTAAGACACTTCAAATAAAATTCATTCATGGGATGTCAGTGTCACTGTCTAGGCCAGAATTATTGCCCATCTTTAATTGCCCTTGAGAAAGTGATGGTGGTCCCCTGCCTCTTTAAATCGTTGCAGTCCCTGAGATGAAGGTACACTCATGGTGCTGTTGGAGGGGAGTTCCAGGATTTTGATCCAGCAACAGTGAAAGTACAGTGATATATTTCCAAGTCAGGATGATGAATGTCTTGAGGGGAACTTTACAGAAATGATATCCAGTATACCCATAACTATTTACACCAATTATGTTGTCTAAAACAAGTGGCTTTGAATGGACAGGAATTGGAATTGCTATGGACAGGAGGGAAGAGTTAATTTAGATCCCTACAGGTCATAAGCCATTTGCCCCATCGAGTCTGCTCTGACTCTCTGACAGAATAACTTACCCAGGCCCTCTCCCCCACCCTATCCCCGTAACCCACACATTTCCCATGACTAATCCATCTAATCCACACATCTTTGGACACTAATGGGCAATATAGCATGCCTCATCTAGCCTGGACACCTTTGGACTGTGGGAGGAAACCCACAAAAACAGGGGGAAAACGTGCATACTCCACACAGACAGTCACCCAAGGCAGGAATTGAACCCTGATCCCTGGAGCTGTGAGGCAGCAGTGCTAACCACTGTGCCACCCTGATTTCTCCTCCCAAAACCCACCTGTAAACAGAAAGATGTTTTGATTTGCTTCCTCCGTTATAAGCTGTGGCGTATTTTGTAACACCTCAGTTTTGACATGATTCAGTTAGAAGCAATAACCTCACAGAAATAGGAGATCAGATGGAGTCAAAGGGTTAGTTTATTTGCACACAATCAAAAGGTGGGAGGAGGGTCACAACGTTGCCTCCTTTGCACTCATGCAGTGAAGGAGGTATAGAGAAAAGATAAAGTTACAGGGCAAAGATCACGGAGAAAATAATTATTGTTTCATGTGGATGCAGACTCAAGAATTAAAGCCCAAAGAGGTATTCCTTCACAGAGGTCGGGAGGCTGAAAACTGATGCTGTTCGACACTTTTCAGTAAAATTGACTTCACCTAAAGAGATAGGCACAGGGATGAATCATCTTGTCAGCAATGGTACAGAAGTTATAGTAGAAACAGTGTAGATATGGCTAGGTATTCAATCTGGGTAGGGGCCCTTCCTATGCTGCTGCTGGTAGATGGTAGAGATGGTAGATTGAGTTTGTAGGGAATATACCAGCTCAAAGTTCATGTCATATGACAAAAATTTTAGAAATAATCTATATCCATTTTAAAAAAAATAATAGGGGATGAGGTCTGAGTCCTCTCTCAGAATATTGAAAATTAATCTGTTCATAGCCTAAGGTTATGCATTAAAGAAGCATTCCTTTATGTTACTCAGCCTAAGTAAATTTATAGAGTCATAGAGGTTTACAGCATGGAAACAGGCCCTTCGGCCCAACTTGTCCATGCCGCCCTTATTTTTTAAAACCCCTAAGCTAATCCCAATTGCCTGCATTTGGCCCATATCCCTCTATACCCATCGTACCCAAGTAACTATCTAAATGCTTTTTAAAAGATAAAATTGTACCCGCCTCTACTACTACCTCTGGCAGCTTGTTCCAGACACTCACCACCCTCTGAAAAAATTGCCCCTCTGGACACTTTTGTATCTCTCCCCTCTCACCTTAAACCTATGCCCTCTAGTTTTAGACTCCCCTACCTTTGGGAAAAGATATTGACTATCTACCTTGTCTATGCCCCTCATTATTTTATAGACCTCTATAAGGTCACCCCTCAGCCTCCTACGCTCCAGAGAAAAAAGTCCCAGTCTATTCAGCCTCTCCTTATAACTCAATCCATCAAGTCCCGGTAGCATCCTAGTAAATCTTTTCTGCACTCTATCTAGTTTAATAATATCCTTTCTACAATAGGGTGACCAGAATTGCACACAGTATTTCAAGTGTGGCCTTACCAACGTCTTGTACAACTTCAACAAGACGTCCCAACTCCTGTATTCAATGTTCTGACCAATGAAACCAAGCATGCCGAATGTCTTCTTCACCACTCTGTCCACCTGTGACTCCACTTTCAAGGAGCTATGAACATGTACCCCTAGATCTCTTTGTTCTGTAACTCTCCCCAACGCCCTACCTTTAACTGAGTAAGTCCTGCCCTGGTTCAATCTACCAAAATGCATCACCTCGCATTTGTCTAAATTAAACTCCATCTGCCATTCGTCAGCCCACTGGCCCAATTGATCAAGATCCCGTTGCAATTGGAGATAACTTTCTTCACTGTCCACTATGCCACCAATCTTGGTGTCATTTGCAAACTTACTAACCATGCCCCCTATATTCTCATCCAAATCATTAATATAAAATGACAAATAACAGTGGGCCCAGCACTGATCCCTGAGGCACACCGCTGGTCACAGGCCTCCAGTTTGAAAAACAACTCTCTACAACCACAGAAGCCAATTTTGTATCCAATTAGATACCTCACCCTGGATCCCGAGAGATTTAACTTTATGCAACAACCTACCGTGTGGTACCTTATCAATCCCCTTGCTCTTGCACTCTATACCCCTATTAATAAAGGCCAGGATACTATATGCTTTACGAACTGCTCTCTTCACCTGTGCTGTCACTTCCAATGATCGATACACATATCCAGCCAGGTCCCTCTACTCCTGCACCCCTTTATGAATTTTACCCCTTATTTCATATTGATACTCCACGTGCTTCCTGTCAGAATGCATCACCTCACATCTCATTGACTTCAGCTATTCTTTTTATTTATATATTTAGTAGTGGGTTGAGTATTAAATACAAAGTCTATGAAGGCACAAATCAGGAATGTGATAGAATATTCACGAATGTAGTTCTAACAACTTTCAAGAAACTCAACTCCAGTCCGGAGAAAACAGCCCACTTGATCGGCATGCCATCCACCATCTTAAACTTTCACTCCTTCTACACCAAGCTCTTAGTGACAGCAATGAATCATAGAATCTCAGAGACAGGCCATTCGGCCCATTAAGTCTGCACCGATCTCTGAAAGAGCATCCTACCCAAGTCCTCCCATCCACTCATTCCCCGTAACCCCCCGCATTTACTGTTCCCAATCCAACTAACCCGCACATTTTTGGAATATGGGAGAAAACTGGTGCACCCAGAGGAAACCCACGCAGACACTGGGAGAACCTGCAAACTCCACACTGCCAGTCACCCAAGGAATTGAACTGGGGTCCCTGGCGCTGTGAGGCAGCAGTGCTAACCATGTTGCCCACAAGATGCATTGCAGTAGCAATCCACAAGATGCATTGCACTAACTCATCAAGTTTCTTTCGACAGCACCTTCCAAATCTGTGATATCTGCCACCTAAGAGGGCAATGGCAACAGGCGCATAGGAACACCACCACCTTCAAGTTCCCCTCTGAGTCACAAACCATCCTGACTTGAAAACATGTCACCATTCCTTAATTATCATTGGGTCAAAATCCTGGAATCCTTCCTCTGTACGACACTCTGGCCATACCTGAACCACATGGACTGCAGTGGTTCAAATGGCTCGCCACCATTCTTCTCAAGGCAAATACAAAATGGCTGACAAATGCTGGCCTCGCCAGTGACACTCCCATCCCATGAAAGAATAAAAATAGAAAGTGCAATTGTTTATGATTTACATAGATGATTTGGAGTTGGGGACCAAGTGTAGTGTGTCAAAATTCACAGATGACACTAAGATGGGTGGCAGAGCAAAGTGTGCGGAGGATGCTGAAAGTTTGCAAAGGGATATAGATAGTCTAAGTGAGTGGGCGAGGGTCTGGCAGATGGAGTACAATGTTGGTAAATGTGAGGTCATCCATTTGGGTAGGAATAACAGCAAAATGGATTATTATTTAAATGGTAAAAAATTGCAGCATGCTGCTGTGCAGAGGGGCCTGGGTGTCCTTGTGCAGGAATCTTAAGGAGTTGGTTTACAGGTGCAACAGGTAATTAAAAAGGCAAATGGAATTTTGTCCTTCATCGCTAGAGGGATGGAGTTTAAAAACAGGCGAGGTTATGTTGCAGCTGTATAAGGTGCTGGTGAGGCCACACCTGGAGTACGGTGTACAGTTTTGGTCTCCTTACTGGAGAAAGGATATACTGGCACTGGAGAGGGTGCAGAAGAGATTCACTGGGTTGATTCCGGAGTTGAGAGGGTTGGCTTATGAGGAGAGACTGAGTAGACTGGGGCTATACTCATTGGAATTCAGAAGAACGAGGGGCGATCTTATAGAAACATATAAGCTTATGAAGGGAATAGATCAGATAGAAGCAAGGAAGTTGTTTCCACTGGTGGGTGAAACTAGAACTAGGGGGCATAGCCTCAAAATAAGTGGAAGCAGATTTAGGACTGAGTTGAGGAGGAACTTCTTCACACAAAGGGTTGTGAATCTGTGGAATTCCCTGCCCAGTGAAGCAGTTGAGGCTACCTCATTGAATGTTTTTAAGGCAAGGATAGATAAATATTTGAACAGTAAAGAAATTAAGGGTTATGGTGAGTGGGCGGGTAAATGGAGCTGAGTCCACGAAAAGATCAGCCATGATCTTATTGAATGGCGGAGCAGGCTCGAGGGGCCAGATGGCCTATTCCTGCTCCTAGTTCTTATGTTCTGATGTTTGGATTAGATTTCCCTCCCACCTCATGAAATTTATCAAAATAGCGGCAGCGTGCAGAGTTTTGGCAAGCAGGACTTCAGATCCATTGGACTGCCAGAACAAGAGGGAATGTAAATATGTCACTGAAATCTAATGTAACAACGCCGGCATCTCCACATCACTGAAATCTAACACAGACAATTCACTCATGGAAATTGGATAGCTTGGATCTCCCAGAGCACCAAGGAAGTTCAGACTAGATTACCAGAAACTTGTACATTGCTGCCAGATCATTAAGAGAACACAACAACTAGCTGCAGGAGTAGGCCATTCGGCCCCATCAAGTCTGTTCCACCATTCAATAAGATCATGGTTAATCTAATTGTGGCCTCAATTCCATTTTCCTGCCTGTCCCCCTATAGCCCTTCACTCCCTTATCAATCAAACATCTATTTAATTTAACTTTGAATATATTCAATGGCCCAGCCTCCACTGGTCTCTGGAGAAAAGAATTCCACAACTCCCAAGAGGAAAAAAAATCTCATCTCAGCCTTAACTGGGAGACCGCTAATTTTTAAACTTTGTCCCCTATAGTTCAAGAGTCCCCACAAGAGGTAACTCCTCCTCCACCTTAGCAAGTTCCTTCAAGATCTTTGGGTGGAATGTTAAGGCTTCATCTCCCCATTGCAGATGACTGTCCCTCTCATTCTTCTAAACTCCAATGGGTATAGACCCAACCTGTCCAACCTTTCCTCATAAGGTCACTCCTTCATCCCAGGAATCAGTCGAGTGAGCCTTCTCTGAACTGCTTCTCACCCAATGAAGCCCTTTCGTAAGAAAAGAGACCAGAACTGTGCTCACTATTCCCTGTACAACACTTACCCACTTTTAGACTCAATTCACCTTGCTATAAACATCAAGATTTAATTTGTCAATGGTAAATTTAATGCCAACATATATTATCCTGAAGAATGTCAAGTAACTCAGATGGATGGATATCTAGACCTCCAAAATCAGAAGTGATGATGTGATCAGTACTGTGTTTCTGGGTCCAGTAGAGGTTATGGTATCAGTATATCTCATCGGAATTTGATGTCCAGGGTACGCCAGGGGCTTCTGACTGTTTAGTCCTGTTGGAAATCCCTGTCACATAGCCATCAATGGCAAAGTTAATCATCCTACTTCCATTATCCTGCTGTGTAAGGTAGCTGATCACTCCTCCCCCGCTCCCCAGCCGGGTCCATCTGAATCCTTCTGGAACAAAGAGCTCAGCACCTCAATGGTCTTCTAGGCAGCACGGTGGCACAGTGGTTAGCACTGCTGCCTCACAGCGCCAAAGACCTGGGTTCAATTCCAGCCTTGGGTCACTGCCTGTGCGGAGTTTGCACGTTCTCCCCGTGTCTGTGTGGGTTTCTTCCAGGTGCTCCAGTTTCCTCCCACTGTCTGAAAGATGTGCTGGTTAGGTGCATTGGCCATGCTAAATTTTCCCTCAGTGTACCTGAATAGGTGCCGGAGTGTGGCGACCAGAGGATTTTAACACAGTAACTTCATTGCAGTGTTAATGTAAGCCTACTTGTGACACTAATAAATAAACTTACTTACGCCTTAACAATGCCCATTCTACACGAGCAATCTAATAAGATGCAGGACTAGCAGGATTTTCAGGTCATGCTAGGGATCCAGTAGATCTGGGTCAAGGCTTTTTATGAACTGGAATGGAATTCAGTCCCATATTTATAAGCCAACATGGGAAGTTGCACATAATGTATTCATTATATAATCAGTTAATTCTTTGATAGGAACAGTAAACTACTGTGGAACAAAGGTAGATTACACATAAATCACAAAAATCTGATGAATAATCATGCTTAAAAAGGAAAGCCATCCACCAAATGCTTCCATTTCAATTTATAGTTAGATTGAATAGAAACTGTGCTTAAAATGACCCAGACTTGTGCTCTCCACATACCCAGCACATTCCTCCGTCAGAATCCATGGAAAATGCATGCTTTTTATTCTTTGGGATGTGGGTGTCCCTGGAATGGCCAGCATTTGTTGTCCATCCGTAATCGCCCTTGAACTGAGTGGCTTGCTAGGCCATTTCAGAGGGGTGGATAAGAGTCAACGCATTTCTGTGGGTCTGGTTTCACGTGTAGGTTAATCCAGGTAAGGATGGCCGATTTCACATTAATGGGCTTTAATGCCAATCTCTAACAGTTGTCATGGTCACTATTGCTGACACTAGTTTGGCATTCCAGATTTTTTGTTAATTGAATTTAAATTCCACCAGCTGCCGAGGTGGGATTTGAATCTGTGTCCTTGGCCTCAGGAATATTAGTCCAGTGACATTGCAACTACAGCACCATCTCCCCCAGCAGTAGGTCAAAAATATGTATGTTCATGAATTACTCCTAGTCACCAGTATTTTCGATAGTCATTCTGGCTTTGTGCTCTCAGCTTGATCTTTCCTTTTGTCGGCCATGAAAAGCTAATGGGGTGGAAATTGAGCATCCTTGAACCTGCTCTTTGGGTGCAGAAGAAAGACAAAAAACACAAATTTCTAGGTGCTATCTCCTTAATTCTGAGGGTGACTGAAATACATCTGATTCCATACAGGCACTAGGTCACTTCCATGGGCGGGATTTTCCAGCCGAGCTCACCCCCAAACTGGAAAATCCTGCCCGAGGTCACCGGACCTTTCCATGGTCCGCCTGCACCTCGCCCGCTCCAATTCCTGTGGTGGGTGAGATGGGCAAATTCACCCGCATGTGAACAGCCTAATGCCTATTTCCGGATTTCTTCCTGGAAATTTGTCAACACTGAGAGCACTATTCCTGCTGCATCTAAATATTGACCTGTAAAGGAATTTCTAGAGACCACCATCACAAGTCACAAAGGGCAGAAGTGCTGTTCCCCGGATACTGACCTACGTTCACCCCCATCCTGTACTCCTAATCCCACATTTCCCTCCCCCTCCTCACAGGGTTTACTTGAGGATTGTTGCTATGTGGCAGCTGGTCCAAATGGAGCGTGAAATTTAGCAGGCTGTGTCTGGAGCCCCTATAGTGCCTGTAAATATTATAAAGCATGAAGCTAAGTTTTTGTCATGTCTTCCAATCCTCTGGCTTCTGGCGTGCGCTACTCGTTCCACATCCAGTATTAAGCCAGTTTCTAGGCTAACATTTTGCCAGTAGTACAATTGATAAACTAAATTAATTCTGTGAGGATGTTGATTACGTTTTTGCCTCCAAGGTAAATGATACAAAATGTTAAACATTAGCCAGACAAACTTTTATGAACACACAACCACAACTTTTTCTAATTTTACAATATTCTTAATGCCCACTATTAGGATTTATTACTTCTATCATTTTTATTTAAAATTTAAAGCTTTGATTTTTCTGAATATCTTGCTTTGGGCCTAAGTAATAAAGTGAGTTCGGCATTGTCATTCTGCTCAGATGTAAGTTTGGATCCAGGCCAGAGTGGTGGGTTATAAGCAGCGTAATTTGATTTTTAAAAATATATTCCTTTACGGGATGTGAACATTGCTGGCTAGGCCAGCATTTATTGCCCATCCTTAGTTGCCCTTGAGAAGGTGGTGGTGAACAGCTGCCTTCAACTGCTGCCACATACACCAGGGAGCCCTTACGCATTATTGGGACCACTGTAACCCCAGTTACACATGGGCAACAGACAGTCTGACTCCCCCTAATAGTCAGGGACCAGAGCCAAGCTTCTTGGAAAGGGGCTGGCTGCAAAAAATCCACCTAGATTGCCAAAGATCTAAAAAAGGGTACTGGTAACTTACACAAAGTCATTGGAAAGTACCCCAAAGTGTTCCAGGAAGGCCTCAGGAACATAAAGTTGCCAGGGCCAAGAGCTATGTAGACCCAGAGGTCCAACCTAAATACTTCAAGGCACAGCCGGTCCCCTACGTCCTATGTACCAAAGTAGAGGCTGAATTGTAATGTCTAGAGGAAGTTGGCATTATACGCCCAGTACAATTTGCCAAATGGGTCATGCCAGTAGTCCCAGTTTTAAAACATGAGAACTTAGTCGGTCTCTACAGGAACTATAAATTGATGGTCGGTGCAGACTCGAGGGGCCGAATGGCCTCTTTCTGTACTGTAGGGTTTCTATGTTTCTATGGTCAACAGAGCTTCCTGCTTAGACAGATTCCACACACAGAAGACTTGTATGCAAACCTGGTTGGGGGTCATACATTTTCCAAATTGGATATGAGCCATGCTTACCTCCAACTGGAGCTTGAGGTGTCATCCAGGAAATACGTAATATAAATACTCACTAAGGACTGTATGAATGCACTCGCTTGCCATTTGGAATGTCTTTGGCTTGCACTATTTTGGAAAGGGTGATGGAGAACATCCTTCAAGGGATGCCCAGAGTTGCAGTCCATCTGAATGAAGTTTTAATCTCAGGAGGCACTGTAAAGGAGCACAACTGAGTTGAAGTCTTTCCCAGGTCTCATCATTTACTACGGGAAAATCGTGTTGAACCTGGTGACCCTATCTTTTTTTTTCATTTGTGGGACATGGGTGTCGCTGACTGGCCAACATTCATTGTCCATCCCTAGTTGCATTTGGAGGGTAATTGAGAGTCAACCACATTCCTGTGGGCCAGACCAGGTAACGACAGCAGATTTTCTTCCCTAAAGTGGATCAGGTGGGTTTTTCCGACAATTGACAATGGTTTCATGGTCATCAGTAGATCCTTAGTTCCAGATTTTATTTTATTGAATTCAAATTCCACTATCTGCCGTGGCAGGTTTGAATCTGGGCCCCCAGAACATTAGCTGAGTTTCTGGATTACTAGTCTAGTGATACCTTTGGGAGGCTTTGACCCTGCTGGTACCTGTCCATGTCCTGCTTAAAAAAACCAGGAATGTTCTTGGAAAATGCCACAGGAGAAAACCTTTACAAGTCTCAAACAGCAATTACTGTTGACAAACATATTGGCCCATTACGATCCACTGAGACCACTCATCATAACCTGCGATGCCTCCCCCTCTGAGGTTGGCATTATCTTGTGGGGAACCTGGGTGGTTGTCCCACATCCAGGCCAACAACAAATACTCCATCAATTGCATAATGGCCACTCAGGGATTTCTAAAATGAAAATGTATGCAAGAAGCTACATCTGGTGGCCTGGTATGGACAAGGCCATTGTAAAACTGGTCAAGTGGTGTAAAACCTGCCAGGGAAAACCAGAAGGTCTCACTAGCAGCCTCATTGCAACCCTTGGGAATGGCCAGGGAGACCCTGAGTGTGAGTGCACACAGTCTTTATGGGCTCTATACTCTTAATTCCAATTGATGCCCACTCAAAATGGATCAGCGTGCATCAGCTGGCCTCTACTACCTCTTACAACACCAATAGGAAAACTCTGGAAATCTTTATGTACACATGGTATACCTGAGCTCCTCGTGGGAACAACGGAACCCCATTTACCAGCGGGGATTTTCAAACCTTTGTGAACACAAATGGAATGACGCACATCCATGCAACACCCTATCAACCATCTTCAAATGACCTGGCTGAGTGAGTAGTCTAGGTATTTAAAAACAACTTGAAGAAACAAACAACAGGCTCTTTGGAAACAAAGCTTGCACTTTTCTTTTTCAATTGTAGGACAACTTCACACATGACGATGGGACTAGCCCCAGCGGAGCTATTGATGGGTCAACACCTTTAGACCAGACCTGGCCTCACTTTCCCGAATCTGGTCGGCAAAATTGAAGAGAACCAAGAAGCCCGAAAAAGGGGCCATGATGGACATCAACCTGACAGGACCTTCAAACCAGGAGTTACCATCCACGTACGGAATTTCGGAGACTATTCCCTGTGTATCCCAGGAGCTGTCCTTTCAAAAACTGGACCAGTATCATATATGGTAAAGATTGGGGAGGAGACTATAAAAAAATGCCGATCATCTCCTCCATTGCGAAGCATCCACAGGGGAACTGCTGCACCTTATACACCATTCTGCAGATGGAAAACTCCATCCACAGCCAAGAGAGGTCTACGAGTACTCCACCTCAGAAATGGAGACGGAGGCAGTGGAGTCACAGTCAGCGATCATCACAGATGACAGGCTCCCTACAGTGCCCCTTCGACATTCCACAAGGAAGAGACATTCACCCACTCTGTGTGCACCTCCTGACCAAACCATGCGAACAACAGGAATGAGGCCACGGACAACGGTTCGATCCTCTCTTGTTGGAGATGGTAATTGCCTGGCACTTGTGTGGCTCGAATGTTATTTGCCACTTGTCAGCCCAAGCCTGGATATTATTCTAGTCTTGCTGCATTTGGACATGGACTGCTTCAGTACCTGAGGAGTTGTGAATGGCGCTGAAGATTGTGCAGTCATCAGCAAACATCCCCACTTCTGACCTTATGATGCAAGGAAAGTAATTTATGAAGCAGTGAAGATGGTTGGGCCTAGGACACTACCCTGAGGATCTCCTGAAGTGATGTCCGGGAACTGAAATGGTTGACTCCTGATTCCCATTGACTCCAGTTTTACTAGGGCACCTTAATGCCATACTTGGTCAAATACTGTCTTGATGTCAAAGGCAATCATTCTTACCTCACCTCCGGCATTCAGCTCTTTTGTCCATGTTTGAACCAAGGTGTAAGAGGTCAGGAGCTGAGTGACCCTGATGGATTCCCAACCGATTGTTAGTGAGCAGGTTATTGCTGAGTAAGTGCCACTTGATAGCTTTGTTGAAGACCCCTTCCATCACTTTACTGATGATCAAGAGTAGACTAATGGGGTGGTAATTGGCCGGGTTGTATCTGTCCTGTTTCTTGTGTACAGACCATAACTGGGCAATTTTCCACATTGACGGATGGATGTCAATGTTGTAGCTGAACTGGAAGAGCTTGGCGAGGGCACAGCAGGTTGTGGAGGCACAAGTTTTCAGTACGATTGCCGGAATGTTGTCTGGACCCATAGCCTTTGCAGTTTCTTAATATCACATGGAGTGAATTGAATTGGCTGAAGACTGACATCTGTGATGCTGGGGACTTCCGGAGGAGGCTGCGATGGATCATCCACTCAGCATTCTGGCTGAAAATTGTTGCGAATGCTCAGCCTTATCATTTGCACTGATGTGCTGGCCTCCCCCATCTTTGAAGACGGGGGATATTTGTGGAGCCTCCTCCTCCAGTGAATTGTTTAATTGTCCACCATCATTCACGATTTGATGTGGCAGGACTGCAGAGCTTAGATCTGATCCGTTGGTTGCAAAATTGCTTAGCTCTACTACTTGCTTATGCTGTTTTGCATGCCAGTAATACTGTGTTGTCTCTTCACCAGATTGACAGCTTATTTTTAGGTAGGCCTGGTGTTGCTCCTGGCATGCCCTTCTGCACTCTTCATTGATCCAGAGTTGATCCCCTGGCTTGATGGTGATGGAGGGTAGGGGGTATGCCTTGAGTTAGACTGTAGTTGAGTACAATTCTGCTGCAGCTGATGGCGCACAGCATCTCACACATGCCCAGCTTTGAGTTACGAGATCTGTTTGAAATCTATCCAATTTGGCACGTTGGTGATGCCACTCAGAATGATGGAAAGTATCCTCAATGTGAAGATGAGTCTTTGTTTCCACTAGGACTGTCCGGTGGTCACTCCTACTGATACTGCTATGGACAGATGAATCTGTGGCAGACAGGTTGCTGAAGGTGAGGTCAAATATGTTTTTCCCTCTCGTTGGTTCGCTCACCACCTGCCGCAGATCCAGTCTAGCAGCTACAGCCTTTAAGACCCGGTCAAGTCTGTGGTGACGCTACCGAGCCACTCTTGGTGCTGAACAGTGAAGCTCTCCACCGAGTACATTCTACACTCTTGCCACCCTCCAGTGCTTCCTCCAAGTGGCGTTCAACATGGAAGAGTACTGATTCACCAGCTGAGGGGGATTATACCTAGTAATAAGCTGGAGGTTTATTGCCCATGTTTGACCTGATGCCATGAAACTTCATGGGGTCCAGAGTCAATGTTGAGGACTCCTTCCCAACTGTATATCACTGTGCTGCCACCTCTGCTGGGTCTATCCTGCAGGTGGGACGGGACATTCCCAGAGATGGTAATGGTGGTGTACGGGATATTGTCTGTAAGGTATGATTCCGAGAGAATTACTGACTGTGCCAAGCTGTTGCTTGACTAGTCTGTGAGACAGCTCTCCCAGTGGCACGAGCCCCCAGATTTTAGTAAGGAGGACTTTGATAGGTCAATAAGGCTTGGTTTTCCATTGTCATTTCCGGTGCCTAGGTCAATGCCGGGTGGTCTGTCCGGTTTTGTCCCTTTTTGTTTTCTTTATAGTGGCTGGATACAACTGAGTTTCTTGTGAGGGCATTTCAGAGTCAATCACATTTTAGTGGGTCTGGCGTCACATGTAGGCCAGACCAGTTAAGGATGCAGGTTTCCTTCCCTAAAGGACATTAGTTAAAAGAATTATGACAGTTTCAGTTCATTTTGGGGTGAATTTCAGTCAGCAATACATACTGTCAAGAATTTGATGGGGATAAATTGGTAGTTTTGCTGTCAAAGGTAACAAATGGCTGTTAAAAAATAAATGAGAAAAATCGTATTGATGCACTTTGGGACATGGGTGAATAAAAATACATGGGGAGGTGTGTTTCCATAACTAAACCATTTTTTACTTAACCTGGAGACTTTTGATGCTGACAGTGGATGCTAAACAAAATTTGTGAGGGGGGATGGTGGAATGCTGGAAACAATCTGAGAATCTGCATTACAAGTAAGCCAAAAAGCTTAAAAATGCTGCAGTTGTTGAAGATTCCAGCATATCTTCTGTTGATGTTGTTTCTTCATGTTGGATATAAAGTTATGTTGTTTTATAACAATGGGAATGTTATATCATGTCATTGATTTATGTAACTGAATAACTCAGATTTTATTATTAGTAAAAGTTTCTGAATGCTGTTATGAATCCTGCTGATGTTATATGCAAAAGTGTCCTAACTTGAAACATTGATTCATAGTGGTGTATATTTGTTTAGATTAATGCGAGGAGCAATGTACAGTCTAGTTTTATGCATACAATTAATAAAATGTATTTATTAAAGTTAAAAAGAAAACACCAGAAAGATTAATATGCACTATGACACTTAAGTACACTAAATAACTAACCATTGCATCTCAAATTATCTCTTGATCCCAAAATATACCCACGTTCCCTGAACTCACTAAGACACAACTTTTTCCCCAAACAGTATACGTTTTAGCAACTTTATAAGTCAAATCTCTGTCATTGTTACCACACGATACAGCTTAGATGACCAGGTCTGAGAAACTATCTTTTGCTGGCTCAATGAAGATACAAAGCTGCATCTTTATAGAGGAGAATATCTACAATCTGCTGTGGCTTTAAATGTTAGATGGAACAGGCCTCTATGGCTCTGCTCAGAGACGAACCTTACTTCTCTGTCTGTCTGGCTGTTGGATGAAAAACTAGTCTCCTTCTCCCAAGAGGGTGCTCGCTGTTATATTGTTCAGCTGCTTTGATATGCCATTCTATGGATTCAGCTATCTCTCAAATTCCTTACCTTTTAGAAGTCATCCATTATATAGCTCAACTGATCTCTGATAAACAATTACTGAGATGGCAATTCACACCTCACGTTCTCTAGACGCCTGCTAATCTTGTTACTAGGAAAATTGCATCTCATTATTCCTCTAGATACAAACTAGTTTTGTTACTTGTCTGTTATGTTGTTTTCATCTCAAGTTCAGCTATTGATCTTGTTAATTTCCCTAAATTCTTAGCAACACTATTTAATAGTGACTTGAGGATCAAATTCTTCAGCTGTCCATTATCCTGGAAGAGGAATGAAAATGAGTGCCTTTTACATTTCTTTATCCTTATTCCTTTTATGTTAATTTTCATCTTCACCATGTTAAATCTATGTTTACACAGTAGGGTGGTATGCAGAATAAATGGTTGAAGGTAAGTATTTGGAATTTAGCAGTACTGAGGAAAGCAATGGCTTTTAGTATTGTGAGGGAATGGTTCTGGATGTTAGTGCCAGTCTGAGCATTGTCTTGGAATTTTGTAGCTCCAGGGTGGACATAGTAGAACAACAGCTTGTCTTGTTATCTAACACCACTGTGGAGTACTGGGATAGAATGTGTGGTTTGGCTCGCTGGCAGATTCCTCTGGTGTGCCATCAGAGAGGGGGAAGAGTTGGCCTGGTAGAGTTTGTTTATAAATTTCTAATTAGGGATGAGCAACAAATGCTGGCATAGCCAGCGACACCCACATTCTGTGAAAGAATATAAAAAAATGATCACTTATAACAAAAACTTAAGTTAAATGTTTTATGTTTTCAGATATGGGTGCCTTTTTCTCAGGCCATCTCTCTCATTGCTGCTTAGTCTCTATTTCTTTTACTAATTAGCATATTTCAGATGGCCTTCAAAGTTGAGAAATGTTCAAAAGTCAATTTATGTCTTTTCAGTTTTTGAAATGTAATAAGATCTCAAATTAAGATGAGGAAAGAGACTTTCTCCAGGCATCCTTCTGTTTCAGACTATCTCTTTTGCCTGTATTTTGGCTTTGTATCTTAGCCAAAATGGTGCTGGAGCCCCATTTCCAGGAATGCTGCTCCCGAACCTGGCACCTACCATTTCCAGTGAAGTGGTGGGGGCGGATTTTCCTCACCCAGTTTCTGAAACACAACTTTGGCAAGATCAATTACAATTCTGAAGAGCTCGTACCCTTTTGAAAATCTTTTATAAAGTTCAACCAAATGTCACAGAACTTCCACAAATTATATCCCAGTTGTATGGCAGACATCCAAGGGAATTGGAGGGTGGGGCTTGTGAACTTGGAAGGGCATATATTTTTGCCCCTTGTGACTTGGGCCTCCGCGTGTCAGGAATGAGACAAAGAAGGGAAACATGCACATCATGGCAAAGCATCTGTAAAAAGCTGAACCCTCTCACATTTGCACCATGAAGAAACGTGAGTGTGACCACTTTAGGCCAGAGGCAAGGACCAGGCCAGGAGTTAGAGGCCGCATAGCACTCCCCAGGGAGGTGGAGGAGGACAACCAGGCTTTACCCTGAAGTAACAGTCTGCTGACCACAGAGGTCATATCACAATATGAAAACAAAGGTAGACGGTGGCTCAGGTTAAGGCAGGAATTGGTTATCTACATGTGCGTTTTGGTCCAGCAAGATCGGGAACCACAGTCAGTCAATTCTCATAATCTACCAGTGGCTCTCAATGTCACCTTGGCTCTGAATTTTTATGCAGCTGGCTCTTTCCAGGGCTCAGCAGGAGATCTCTGTGGAATATAAAAATCAGCTACAGTCTCATTACTGATGTCCTTTTTTCTCCAGGGGAGCACATTAACTTCCCAATGTATGTGGACATTTCTGAGGCAGAGAGCCACGGGGTTTGCACCATTAGCAGGAATCCCTCAGATGCAGGGGGGTTATAGACTGTACCCAAGTCACCATAAGGGCACCAACTCTTCAACCTGATATTTTGTGAACAGGGGGTCGTTCCACTCCCTGAATGCGCTGGTGGTGGGTGACCACAACAAGGTGTTCCAGCATGTCTGTCTGTGCACAGTACTCTGGACACTGCCACAACTCATTTATCCTGAGGAATTCCAAACTGCCTCAGCTTTTTCACGCATCAACACAGATCCAAGATTGGCTTCTGGGGGAAAAGGGGTATCACTTAAGGCTGATGGTCCCGACCATGGCCGCAAATGGAACCTGTATAGTTCTACAACAACAGTCGCAAGGTGACCTGCGAGCTGTTGGCATTCTCAAAATGTGCTTCGGTTTCTTTGACCACGCAGGTGGGGTTCCACGGTATTCCCCTGCAAAGGTCTCCTGAATAGTAGTGGAGTGCAGCATGCAATAGGTGCTGATCTAGCCAGTAACACCCACATTCCATAAATGAATACATATATGGTGCACAACATGGCTCAGAGGAGGGGCCTACAACAAGAGGGGTCAGAAGCCTGGACCATAGCTACATTGGCTGAGGAGAGCAATGAGGATCTGGAAGAGGAGGATTCTGTCCAGGGTCACAGAGTTAATAGAGGACGAGGAAAAGGCAGAGCTGCTGACAGACTGGCCCATGTAGCCGAGGCTGATTATTTATGGGAGGAATGTCATTGCCAACAGTCTGCTCATTCAGAGCAGATTCTCCTCGGCTCACAATTCACATCAACCAGTCCCCAAGCGAACAGCTTCCACATACTAAACCTTTTTCACATGGAGACCACACATCTTCAGGAGAAATGCCTGTCCCCAACAGCAGTGAAAGCCAACGACACATACTGAAAGTCAGTACCATGAACATGGCTAAAACCATGACCATATTAACCATTGCCCTCAAAATAATGCACAAATATACCTTGAGGAGCCTTTCACAACCTGGACCCAGCACATTGGCACGAGCCAGCCTGTGCCTACTCAGCTCATGGCCACTATGCTGAGAATGCCAGAAGAAAGCAGGTGGGGCTAGCTGCTGGTATGCAGCAGTTCTCCATTCCAACAACTACTGAATGACCAGTTTGAGGGGGAGGGGTGTGTGGTGAGCAAGGGACACTGGGCCCTGTGAGAGAGACAACAGAAGTTAATGAGATATAGCTCTTCTCACTATGACGGTTATTACTCTTCTCATTATCACCTCCGCAATGCTCCAAGTGCTTCTATTTCTGTCTTTAGCACCTGCTATGGGTAATTCTCCATCCCTGACAGCCAACCGGACCAGCACCCGAGCAATCTTCATTGCTGTCTTCTCCACGTTGCCTCATGGAGCCACCCTAGTCCAGGCCATCTCCTTAGTATTGTGAGCCCTCTTGTCCTGTAGATACAACATAGACTCCTGTTAGCCTAATATAGAGTGCTGCCTGGGACAAATATCTTGATTGCTGTATTGCAATATAGTGTATGTACATCCATATCTCTAATGTGTGCACCTATACAGGAGTGCCTTGGACTGTTACTACTGAATGGGAAGGTCCCAGAATGGAACCCTGGCTCAGAAGACCATAACTTTTTTTTAAAGAAAACATGGAAGAACAGAGCCACAGGACAGCTAATTAGTTTTTAACAACAAGGAAAATCAATTATTAGACTTAAAGTTTGATTATAACACAAAACTCCTTTACTGCCCCCTTAGCTTCACAAATGTATACAGTTTTCAAAGATAACAGCCCACTCTGAAAATAAGTGGCCATTGACACTCAACCAATCTTCCGTGGACTTCTTCTCAAAATCCCCCCCAGATGATTGATTAATTTGTGTTTCCAAATTTAAATAATGCTTTCCACAGCTGTTTTCATGAAGAATTCAGCTCCAGCTTTTCCAACTCTCCTTTCAAACAAAGCTTCCGTTCCACTGTTTTAATAAGGAATCTAGCTCCAGGTTTTTCCAATTTCCTTTCAGGCTTCCTTTCTTTTAAATGAGATCCAGCCACCAATCTCCACAATTATTTAAAATAATGCCTCTCAAACTGTAGTAAGATATAACAAACCTTAGAACGACTTCAGATATCTTCCTGGCCTCTCACGAGCCAACTTGGTCTCAGCCTTATCTGGGGCTTTACTGAACAGTATCCTGCTCTTGTTCCAGTTTCCTCTGTTCCTTTACTCTAGGATTCCTGGAAACTTCTCTTCATTTCTACTTTCCTTAATGAGCTGTCCTTCAGATTTCTGCACTGGCTTTCTTAACCATTATTCCATAGTATGATTTTCTTCAAGCAAAACTGAGAGAGATGTTCCCTCTCTAGCTTCCTGTAACCGACTGCTATGATTTTTTTTAAAAAATGCAATCACAAAAAGCCTGACA
Source organism: Mustelus asterias (assembly GCF_964213995.1). NCBI lineage: Eukaryota > Metazoa > Chordata > Chondrichthyes > Carcharhiniformes > Triakidae > Mustelus > Mustelus asterias. The sequence goes on from NC_135803.1 coordinate 41,298,271, forward strand.
ACCCTAAAGGTGCCCTGGCTGCTAAGCAACAACTTTTCCCTTCTCCAAGCTTTTGTTTGCTTTTCATGCCATAACCTCTCCAAGCACAATCAAAGCACAGTTTAACTGATCAAACCCCCACACATGCAGCAAAACCTTTGTTCAACATGACTTTTTAACTTGAGTTTTGCTCTTCTTATACAGGATCACTAAATTAACCCCACTTAAATCCATACTTTATCTCTAATGTTTAACAATACAGTACTACAAAAACTTCCTCTGTTTCCCTGACAAGACACATAAGACTCCATGCTGTGCCAGGTCTGCTACTAAGGTTCAGTATTTCAGATGTGAAGCATCACTTGGTCTCGTCTTTGCTTTTGTCAAACAACTCTTCGTACCAGAATGCAGAGTGTATTCTGCACTCACTCCTTTCCTTCTCTATGAATGGTATGCTTTGTCTAAATAGCACGCAAGAAACAATACCTTTCACTGTATACATAGATGTGACAATCAAATCAAATCAGCCGGTCTGTCCATGAATGTCCATGGTCCTCTGCTGTGCTTACAACAGCAGCTGTCTCTTGCCATACCCTCTTGGTCTTAGTGGTTGGATTGTGCAACCAAGGAAGTACAATGGAGTGTCGCACCTCTGCACCTCACCCCCTTCACCAGGATGTGCAGGTCTTAGTCACTGAATCTGTGGGCAGCCCCTCCAACACCTTCCACAGTTTCTCTTTTTTTGAGACATTATGGCATGAGAAATGTAAAAGAAAGGACAAGTAGTACTTCCAACTTCGAATGGTGCCACACACATTAGTCTGCTTTTATACACAAACCGTGTTCTCTGACTCAGTAGTGCTTAATGTTGCGGGAGGGGGGGAATGAGTCTGGACAAATGCAGGGTAACCTGGACTTTGTTTATGTCGTGCCCAGATGGCTTGCTGTGCTCCCGACCACTAACTACACTGCTGATTTGCTCTGCCTGAGTCACACAATGAGTTATCCAATGACTGCATGCAGCAGTGAGGATGCTGGCCAAGGGCCCATTGTGCAGCCAGATCCTGAGAGATGGGTGCAAAGGATCATGACAAATCTGGTGTGTGTCAGTCATCCCCTGAGGCATTCTAGTAACCTGACAATACGGAATATCTGAGCAACTGATGTTGCCAAAGTGCTGCTATTTCCAATGCGTTGTCTTGTGAAGCTTTTCCAGCTTTAACTTGGTTTTGTATGCTCCTTCATTTACAATGTGAATAGAGAGCGGCAATAACTACATTTTCCTATGGAAAACCCATGATGGACGAACTCCTCCAGTGTCAGCACCAGTTGGACAACTATTACACCATGTGTTCATCTGGCTATTGATGGATATCTCCTCCAAACAAAAGCAACACTCCACAAACTCTGAAGAGTCATCCGGATTCAAAACATTGGCTCTGTTCTCTCTCCACAAATGCTGTCAGACCTGCTGAGATTTTCCAGCATTTTCTGTTTTTGTGGTGACTTCTATAAACTTCCTACTTCACAGAAGGAGCTCCTTGCGCTTTATCCCTGATCGGGTAACTCTGGGTCTGCCTCCAATACTTCTGGGGTCAGCAGGCTCAACTCCCATCATCCCCAATCCCCTGGAACGAAAATTTGAACAGTCTGGACAATGTTTCGCCTGGAATCCGATTTGTGGAGTTGAGATTTTTCCCGATATTTAATTGAACTCCTACTCAAATAATTCCAGTTAGTGCCCACATTTTTTATAAAGTATGCAAGCTTAGATATTATTATACATGGAATCAATTTACCCTTTTTATAAGAGGAATAAATATCAATGGTTTTAATCCCATCCTAAACATAGTCTGTAACAGATCAGTACTTTCTGAAGAGGATTTGAAGAGGATTTGTTAATCTGTCTACATGCACAAATGTGTGCACCTTTTTAAAAACAAAAGAAACACATATAAAAGCTTTACACAAGTAGTTATTTGGATGATGTGCACTGGATGTGCTCCAGCTGCAGTCTCTGCCTTTATCCTCTCTATTAACCCTTTTCCTCATGAGAAAACACTTTCCGCATTCTCAATACCATTATTTCTATCTAGAAACCAGACCACTCCTCAACCATGCATTTTTTGTCCTTCTAACACTAGAGTTCAGATTGTTGGAAAAGACTACAAATGGAAGGCAAATATCTTTCACTTTCCATCAGTTGCATTAGTTGTAATATGATTATTTGTCATCTCCTTTGTAGAATTTTTTTTGTATGCCTGACTGCTTACATGCATCATAACCAGTGGCTGATCTTGTTAGCTTCAGCCTCAAATATACGTATTAGTCTTTCCTTTGCGTCATTTTAGCCTGTCACTTTTCAATCACCATAATCTGCTCCCAATCTTTCAGGACTTCTATGATACTCTCCTTTCATTTCCCTTTGTTAACTCAAGTTTGATTCCTGCAAGTCCAGTCTATGAAAGCAAAATAATTTGTCCATAAAAGAAGTTCACTTACTCAAAGCTTTAGTACCTCAAATAAAATGAAATACTTACCATCTGAGGAAGTAATTACTTTTTAATTACAATTCCCGGGCTTAGTCTTTGCAGAATGAATCCAAATTCCTGTTAATTAAATGTTATCTTTATATTTGTTACCAAAATTTCCAGATATGGGAAGCCCAACATAACCTGGTCACACTTTGTTCATGTACAACTTTTCCATCTCTAAGCTGCAAAGGAAATGACTAATGGATAACTTAGCAATGCTTCTGTTGATCAACATGGGTGAAGTTGACTTCATTTTCCAAATATCTTGCTCAGGCTGCTTCTCTTTCCTTCATAAGGATGCCAGTTTATATTTAGTAATGCCCACAGTTATAAATTTTGTTTTCCCTCACAGAAGGTGAGGAAAATGCCAGTGAAGGTAACATTTGGGAACCATAGTTCCAAAGTTACTGTTCCTCCCATGCACACTGTGGCTTTGTTGGTAGTGTTCTGGCCTCTGAATTGCAAGGTTCTGAGTTAAAATCCACACCAGGGTTTAGGCACAAAAGTCAAGGCTGACACGACAGTACAGTACTGCACAATCAGAGATGCAATCTCTCCAATGAAACATTGAACTTCTTGCTCGGGTGGATGTAAAAGGTCCCATGGCATGATTTCAAAGAGAAGGAGAGTTATCACTGGTGTCCTATCCAATATTTATCCCTCAATCAACATGAGGAAAAACCGAGTTCATGGATACAGAACTTCAGATATGAAGATAGCCAGGAAGAGTTAGGACTGCTTTTCTTGGAAAAGAGAAAGCTGAGGAGTTTTGACAAGTATTCAAAATCATGAGGAGTCTAGACAGAGTAGATAGGGAGAAATTGTTTCCACTCCTGAAAGGATCAAGAACGAGGTGGCACAGATTTGAAGTAATTGGCAAGAGAAACAAAAGTGATATGAGTAACGGGGGTGGGAGGCACGGTGGTAGTGGTTGGCACAGTGGTTAGCACTGCTACCTCACAGCTCCAGGGAGCTTGGGTTTAATTCCCGGCTTGGGTGACTGTGTGGGGTTTTCACATTCTCCTCGTGTCTGCGTGGGTTTCCTCCGGGTGCTCCGGTTTCCTCCCACAGTCCAGAGATGTGCAGGTTAAGTGGATTGGCCAAGCTAAATTGACCCTAGTGTTAGGGAATTAACAGGGTAAATATGTGTGGTTACAGGAATAGTGCCTAGGTGGGATTGTGGTCGGTGCAGACGCGATGGGCTGAATGACCTCCTGCATTGTAGGATTTCTATGATTCTATGAACTTTATCACGCAGTGAATGTTTAAGATTTGTAGTGCACTGCCTGATAGTACGGGAAAGGCAGGTTCGATTGAAGCATTCAAAAGGGAATTGAATGGCTGAAATTCTCCCATCTCGTCCGCGGCTGAGATTCTCTGGTCCTGTTGCAGTGAATGGAGTTTTGGCTGAGTGCCACATTCTCCATTCTCAGTGGTGGCAAATGGGATCAGAGAATCCCAGCCATTATCTAAAAAGGAAGAATATACTGGGTTACAGGGAGAAGGCGGGAGAATAGCACTGACAAATTGTTCATTTGGAGAGCCAGTGCTAAAACAATGGGCTGAATGGCCTCCTCCTGCACAGTAACAATTCTGGAATTCTGTGATTATCTGGTCATTACCACATTTCTGTTTGTAAATATTGGCTGCCATGTTTCCTATATTAAATTAGTGACTACACTTCAAAAGTACTTAATTATTTCTAAAGTGATTTGAGACATCCAGTGGTCATGAAAAGCACCATATAAATGCAAATCTTTATTTTTACTACATTTACATCATGTTTTTTTAAAATTCATTCATGGGACATGTGCGTCGCTGGCTGGCCAGCATTTATTGCCCATCCCTGGTTGCCTGAGGGCAGTTGAGAGTCAACCACTTTGCTGTCTGGCTCTGGAGTCACATGTAGGCCAGACCGGGTAAGGACGGCAGATTTCCTTCTCTAAAGAAGTGAACCAGGTGGGTTTTTCCAACAATCGGCAATAGTTTCATGGTCATCAGTAGATTCTTAATTCCAGATATTTTTTATTGAATTCAAATTGCACCATCTGCCGTGGTGGGATTCGAACCTGGGTCCCCAGAACATTAGCTGAGTTTCTGGATTAATAGTCTGGTGATAATACCACTCAGCCATCGCCTCCCTCCGCCTCTATTATTATACTGTATCCCAAAATACAATTTTCAGAAAAATCTAATCTAATTCTCACTTGAGTCAATGGCCGGGATTCTCCCAAAAAAATTCTAAGTCCACAATTTGTGTGAAAACGGGAGTAACTCCGTCGATTTTTTTTTTTAGCGTAATTTTCAGATTGAATCGCTGATGCTGTGCATCACAGAGTGCCCTAATGGGACTCCCTATACAAATCAGGGGGTGGGGCCCATTCCCGCCCGAGAGGATGGCATCATAGTGCTGAGCGGGCCATTGCACATGCGTCAATCTGTCAGTGCCGAGATCGGCGCAGTGACCCCGCATTGCCAGCCTCTCATTCGCTGGCCAGCCCGATCACTCGCCAGCCCTGCAACACCCCATGGCTGGCCTTCTGCCCCCCCCCCCCCCCCCCCCCAAACCCGATCATTGGCCTCCCGGACCTCCACGGACCAGCCTGTTGCCCCACCCTCTTCCCTCCCCGCCTTCCCTGACCCCTGGCCAGACCCAATCTCCCTGAACCCCCCCCCCCAAATCAGATGGCCAGCCCCGATTGCCATCCTCGCTCTGTTTGCGATCCTGTTTGCAGAGTGGCAGTGGCTCCCCCCAGCCCCCTCTACAGAACTTTCCGTCAATTCCCCACTCAAACCACTAATTGTCCCTCCCTCACTTCCAAGACCATCCTCCCTCCCGACTATCTCAGATCCAACCCAACTAAACCTTGATTCCCCATTCCCCAACTACCTTCCCTGACCGGACCTGATGACCATCCTAACCCGACTACTCTTCCCGACCACCCTACCCACTTACCATCTCACCCGCCTGCCACCTCACCTGTATACTCACTTACTTCATCCACCTTCCCACCGTAACCTGAGGCACACCGTATTCATTCATTCATCCACCCACTCACTCACCAATTCACTAACATTCACAATAGATCTTTAAACTTATCAAATGAAGCTAGCACTGTAAAAAAGTAGGCATGTTGAGACTACCCCCCCACCCCTTCCAACTCTACAATGCTGTTATGGAGTGTCCCAATCGAGGCTGTACTCTGCATTTCTGATAAAGCTGGGCTCAGAAGACCCAGCAAGAAATGTGATGCAGTATCTAGGCAGAATAAATTTTTAGTGGACGATGATTGTCAATCCTCAGAATATCTTGGCAATTGTTTTTACATATTTATTTTGAATCTACCCCTCTTCAAACTCGGGTTGTGCTTTTTGGGTCTGTTCTCTGGACAAGGTGAAAAACAGCTACGTTATCTCTAGTCATTATTAAAACCACAACATATCACCTCACGATCTATTTTGTTTCAGTACGGGCATGTCCCAACTTACATAATTAGCCCTCATAACCCCACCTTCCATCCCCTCAGTCATTATGGGTCCTCTCTCCTGCAGCCTCTCAAATGGCGACATTATCTTCTTCATGCTGAGAATCAGAATTATACACAGTATTCTCAGTGCAGCTATTAAAATTCAAACAAAATGTATGGTGAATTAATGGTCTGCCACATTTAATTGATTTGATCAGTTTCTCAAAATATATTTAAATAAATCTGCACCCTTACCATCCATTCCACCACTTCAAGCTTAATTATTTAATAATGATGAGTTGTTGTTTTATGTTTCTTTTTCATAACCCGAACAGTTGGAGAGTTAAGCTGTCATTGTTTTTGCTGTCCCTCTGGGCTTCTCATTTGCATCATCATTTTTAATAGGACAATGCATCATCTATTCACTCTTCAATTGAATGCATTACAAGAAGTGATTTAAAAGAAAAACCTTGCACTAGCTTATTTTTGCCACACAGATGGTCATCCCATGCAACTTCTTTATAGAAATATTTTATACGATAATTAATTTGACATAAGTTAGAATAGAAACTGCTGAGTCAGTTTGTAGAAACATAAATGTAAACTTTGCACGTAGAACTGAGCTTCTTTCAATATATGCATCACTGGAATAAGACAGATGCAAGTCAGTCTCTCTAAAAGGTATGCCAGTTCCCTCTTGATAAGTGTCAGCTTAACTATAATCCAAAGTTTTAATCATGGTTAATTTGAGCTATGGACATTTACCATCTGCGTTTGTCTATTATAATAACTATTTTTAGAACTTGCGCCATTTATCTTCAGGACATTTTATCCTGTTTGGAATAGCTTTTAACAAAATTAGTATAGTTAAACAACTTAGCTCAGTGATAAATATACTTGCTGTCTATTCACATCAAGCTGAGTCCCAGTAGCAATTGACCATTAAACCCATCAGCTGTATGTTCAGGGAACTTCATTAGAATTGAACTGTGAATGGGGGCATATAAGGAGATTACTGATAATGCCAAGAAAAATAATGTGGTAATAGTAGGGGACTTTAACTTTGCCAACATTGACTGACACAGCCATAGCATTAGGGGCTTGTTGAGTGTATTCAGGAGGAATTTCTCATTCAGTATGTGGATGGCACGACGAGAGAGGGGGCAAAACTTAACCTCCTCTTGGGAACTAAGGAAGGGCAGGTGACAGAAGTGTTAGTGAGGGATCACTTTGGGACCAGTGACCATAATTCCATTAGTTTTAAGATAGCTATGGAGAATAATAGGTCTGGCCCAAAAGTTAAAATTCTAAATTGGGGCAAGGCCAATTTTGATAGTATCAGACAGGAACGTTCAAAGATTGATTGGGGGAGCCTGTTGGCAGGCAAAGGGACATCTGGTAAGTGGGAGGCTTTTAAAATTGTGTTAACCAGGATTCAGGGTAAGCACATTCCTCTTAGAGTGAAGGACAAGGCTGGTAGAAGTAGGGAACCCTGGATGACTCGGGATATTGAGGCCCTGGTCAAAAAGAAGAAGGAGACATATGACATACATAGGCAGCTGGGATCAAGTGGAATCCTTGAGTATAGAGGATGTCGGAGTAGAGTTAAGAGAGAAATCAGGAGAGCAAAAAGGAGACGCGAGATTGCTTTGGCAGATAAGGCAAAAGCGAATCCAAATATATAAAGGGGAAAAGAGTAACTAGGGAAAGAATAGGACCTCTTAAGGATCAACAAAGTCATCTATGTGCGGATCCACAAGAGCTGGGTGAGATCCTAAATGAACATCCGTATATATTGTTGAGAAAGGTGTGGATATTAGGGAACTTGGGGAAATAAATTAATGATATCTTGAGGAGTGTACATATTACAGAGAAGGAGGTGCTGGAAGCCTTAAAGCACATCAAGGGAGATAAATCCCCAGGACCTGATGAAGTGTATCCCAAGTTGTGGGAGGCTAGGGAGGAAATTGCAGGTCCCGTAGCAGAGATTTGAAGCATCGATAGCCACAAGTGAGGTGCCTGAAGATTGGAGGGTGGCAAATGTTGTGTCTTTGTTTAAGAAGAGCTGAATGAAAAAGCCTGGGAAATACAGGTCAGTGAGCCTAATGTCTGTAGTGGGTAAGTTGTTAGAAGATATTCTGAAAGACAGGATCTACAGGCATTTAGAGAGGCAAGGACTGATTAGGGACAGTCAGTGTGGCTTTATGAGTGAAAGATCATGTCTCACAAATTTGATTGAGTTTTTGAAGGAGTAACCAAGAAGGCAGATGAGGGCAGTGCGGTCAATGTTGTCTACATGGACTTTAGCAAGGCCTTTGACAAGGTACCACATGGTAAGTTGTTGCATCAGATTAAATCTCATGGGATCTAGGGTTAAGTAGCCAATTGGATACAAAATTGGCTTGGTGACAGAAGACCAAGGGTGGTTGTTGAGGGTTGTTTTTCTATCTGGAGGCCTGTGACCAATGGTGTGCCTCAGGGATCAGTGCTGGGTCAACTGTTATTTGTCACTAATATTAATGATTTTGGATGGGAATTTAGGACACGTAGTTGATAAGTTTGCAACTGATACCAAGATTGGTGGCATAGTGGACAGTGAAGAAGGTTATCTAGGATTGCAATGGGATCTTGATCAATTGGGCCAGTGGGCTGATGAATGGCGGATGGAGTTTAATTTAGATAAATGTGATGCATTTTAGTAGATCGAACCAAGGCAGGACTTACTCAGTTAATGGTAGGATGTTGGGGAGTGTTATAGAACAAAGAGATCTAGGGGTACAGGTTCATAGCTCTTTGAAAGTGGAGTCACAGGTGGACAGGGTGGTGAAGAATGCATTTGGCATGCTTGGTTAGTCAAAACATTGAATACAGGAGTTGGGACGTCTTGATGAAGTCGTACAAGACATTCATAGAAACCCTACAGTGCAGAAAGAGGCCATCTGGCCCATCGAGTCTGTACCAACCACAATCCCACCCAGGCCCTACCCCCATATCCCTACACATTTACCCACTAATCCCTCTAACCTACACATCTCAGGACACTAAGGGGCAATTTTAGCATGGCCAATCAACCTAACACGCACATCTTTGGACTGTGGGAGGAAACCGGAGCACCCGGAGAAAACCCACGCAGACACGAGGAGAATGTGCAAACTCCACACAGACAGTGACTCAAGCCGGGAATCGAACCCAGGTCCCTGGAGCTGTGAAGCAGTAGTGCTAACCACTGCGCTACCATGCCGCATTGGTAAGGCCACACTTGGAATACTGTATACAGTTCTGGTCACCCCAATATAGAAAGGATGTTATTAAACTAGAAAGAGTGCAGAAAATATTTACTAGGATGCTACTGGGACTTGATGGTTTGAGTTATAAGGAGAGGCTGGATCGACTGGGACTTTTTTCCTTGGAGCGTAGGAGACTTAGGGGTGATCTTAGATGTCTATAAAATAATGAGGGGCATAGATAATGTATATAGTCAACGTATTTTCCCAAAGGTAGGGGAGTCTAAAACTAGAGGGCACAGGTTTAAGGTGAGAGAGAAGAGATACAAAAGGGTACAGAGGGTTCTGAGTGTCTGGAACGAGCTGTCAGAGGTGGTAGTAGAGGCGGGTACAATTTTGTCTTTTAAAAAGCATTTAGACAGTTACATGGGTAAGATGGTTATGGAGGGATATGGGCCAAACGTGGGCAATTAGGACTAGCTTAATGGTTAAAAACTGGGTGGCATGAACAAGTTGGGCCGAAGGACCTGTTTCCATGCTGTAAACCTCTATGACTCAATATTACCCTATAATAAAAGTGCCTCATGTCAATGTGCTGAGTCTCTGAGTAACTGAAGTAACCCTCCAGACTCTCTCTAGAAGTGGAATGGAGGAAAAAACATCAGAAGTAAATATTCTGCGTGCTATATAATTAGAATTGCCAAATGTGGGTGGACACATTCATGGATGTTTTAACCAAAATAATTAGCAGCAGCCCCGCCCAACATGTCAATTGATTAACAAAGATAAAGTTTTAAAGTTTATTTATTAGTGTCACAAGTAGACTTACATTAACACTGCAATTAAGTTACTGTGAAAATCCCCTGATGGTCAAAAGAGATCAATCAACACTCATTCAGGCAGTAGACTTTTTTCTCATTTCCGATATTTTAATAGATGATAAATGGAAGTGTTCAAGGCAAATGAACAAGACAATTTTTTACTGCCCCTATGATTGCTCGCAGCTTAATTCCTGAAGATTCCTGGACAACCCTGGAGCCTTGGCAAACCTATTTATTATAGATACTTTTAATTCTGACTTTCATTCCTGTATTTCAAATTTGGAATCAAAATATTACTATGGATGCACGGTACTTAAATGTCACACTATATTTAGAGTATCAGCATGAACGGTGCTGAGAGTTTGTACCAGGTTCAAGAGTGGAAAGTCAACAGCACAAAATATAAAAGTCCATGACCATGTAGTATGCACATTCACTTTGTACCATATGTTTTGTCACTTTAAAATCACATTTATTTGCTTATGTTAGGTCCAATGCCTTTCCCAATGTGTGGAATTAGCTGTTTTTACCAAAGTTTGGTCGGTCAAGAGAATTGACGTAGGATAATTTCATAAACATTCAGCAAGGCTTTTGCTCTCTTTAAGCCCATTTAACTGATGGATATTAGTTAAACAGCATGATTCTGTAATCCATGGATTTAATGAGGTAGCTCATTGCTCCTAGCTGGTTGCAGGGAAGTACATCACCTTGCTTACTATATCATTTATAGATCAATTTATTCTGTCTTTCTGAACAGGTAAGTATTCTCAAGTATCTTTGGAACAGTGTAATGATATAATATGATAGTGCATGAATCTGCTGTAACATGGAATGGTCCAATGTGGGTCTGTTCTCACTCTATCTAAAGGACATTGACCTCAAGTGTTAACACTGTTTCTCTCTGGACCTGTTTAATAATACGAGTGTTTTCTGATTTTATTTCTGACCTTGCACTGTTGAGTTCTTAGTTTATTTTTATTCATTCATGGAACGTGGACATTGCTGGAAAGGCCAGCATTTATTGCCTATTCCTAATTGTCCTTAAGACTCATTTCTGTGAGGAAAAACCAGACATTTTTCAGGTGGGAAGTACTTGGACAATGCCAAAGGAAGTCTTAAGGCGGCACGGTAGCACAGTGGTTAGCACTGCTGCTTCACAGCTCCAGGGTCCTGGGTTCGATTCCCGGCTCGGGTCACTGTCTGTGTGGAGTTTGCATATTCTCCTCGTGTCTGCGTGGGTTTCCTCCGGGCGCTCCGGTTTCCTCCCACAGTCCAAAGATGTGCGGGTTAGGTTGATTGGCCAGGTTAAAAATTGCCCCTTAGAGTTCTGAGATGCGTAGGTTAGCGGGATTAGCGGGTAAAATATGTGGGGGTAGGGCCTGGGTGGGATTGTGGTCGGTGCAGACTCGATGGGCCGAATGGCCTCCTTCTGCACTGTAGGGTTTCTATGATTTCTATGAAGTCATGTCCAGGTCTCTTTAAAACAGGTGTGTCAAGTGATACTCACCGGACAGTGATCCCAGTAGTTTATCGGATGCTCCTTCCAATAATAATACAACTCCAAGGGTTTTTCTAGATTTATCATCAGTAATACGTAACAGGTTTGGGAATAAAAAGGGGAATTATGAATTATGGATATGGTCCCTTTTTTAAAAAAAAGTGAAGTAATTCCTGACATATTCGCTTTTCTCCACACTTAAACTGAGATAGACTTTCAATAAATATTGTAACATTTTATTATATATTTGAGTAGCTGTTGTGGTGTTCATGGTTGATTTAAGAAAATTATCACATGGTCACTGCGTGACATTATCGTGTATTTTGTGAATTTTGCTTTAGTCTAGATCCTGCCCTTGTGCAGTGAACAGCTCTCAATAAACCTGTTTGTTGTTTTTCACAAAACCTACGGATAGCACCTCTACTTTGCTCTTATCAACATCCCAAGCAGCAAACATAACATAATGAAAAGACAATTGACAATGAGTACGGATTGGAAAAGCTGCACTTACCATGGGAGTTCGAACTTTGCATTTTGAAGGTCTGGAAAAAATCAGCAGCGAGTCAGAGATTGAAATGAATGTCCAGTAAGGTTGTGGGGCAAAAAGAAAGGTCCCTACCAAAAATTTAATTGGGCAATCCAAGATTTGTGGCTGCAGTGCTGGCTATATGCGCTGTTACAAAGAAAAGCCATGAAGGTAGAGTGCAAAGTAGAAAGGCTATACATTAATCCATGCATTGTATTAAAATCAAGTGTTAGTTCTAACTGTTACAATGGGCTCAATTTAAAAAGTATTATGTAGATCCCGGAGTCTGTGCAAAATGGCAGTTCAATTTGCTGCCATTCGCCCATTTGATGAAGAAATAGAAAACTAGAATTCTTATGCAGAAAAATTCCAATGTTATGTTCAAGCAAACAAAATACCCAAGGACCTCATGGTTCCAACTTTTCTTAGCACTATTGGAAGCAAAACTGCGTAGTTTGGTTCAGCCAGAGAAGCCCAGTACCAAACCTTATCGTGAATTGACAAAAGTTCTCGAAGAACATTATTCACCTAAGCCATTTATCATTGTGGAAAATTTCAGGTTCCGTAAGACAAATCAATTAGAATGTGAGAATATTGCAGTTTGTAGCAACCTTAAAACATCGCACAGAATATTGCAAATTTGGTGACTCTCTGGATGACATCCTTCGAGATTGTTTGTTTGGATTTTGGGTTAAGAAATTAGACTATACTGTGGAGATCGCTCACTGAACACACTTTAAGTTACAAACAGCATGAGAAATTGCCATCACAATGGAATTCACAGCAAAGGAGGTTTCACAGTTTGGAGCAGGCATAAGAGTCCATAAGATGGGCACCGCCCAAAGAAAGTCTACCGGCAACAGGTGTGTCATAGATGTGTAAAAACGGGCCATTCACAAGCTGAGTGCTGGAGCAAAGATAGTCAGTGTAAAAATTATGGCAAGGTAGGTCACATTGCAAGAGCTTTCTGGCGAAGACCAGCTTCCCTTGAAAAGAATGTTCAGAAAAGGAACCAGGATACATTTAAAATGAAAAATAATTTTTAAAAAATCAACCAAAAGAATGAGTAGTATGAGAGAGAATAAAAATAATGAAGACACAGTTCAGGAGTACGCTGTGGAGCTAAGGTTGAATGTGTTAGCTGTTCAAGGTAACTCTCATAGGTTCTGGGTAGTTCCTAAGTTAAATATTCAGCCTATCAAAATGGAGGTCAACGCAGTCATTGCCGTATCTCTATATCTTGAAACCAACTATAAACAGCAATTGCAGCATCTTCCATTGAAGCCGGCAGATGTGATCTTGAAGACTTGTATTCAATAAATTGTGCCTCTGAGAGGTTATATCATCGTCAAGGTAGAGTTGAGTGGACAAACCTTGGAGCTACCACTCCATGTGGCCCGAGGAAATTTCCCAGCTTCCTTTGCTCATTCTTGGCTGGAAAAGATCGAGCTTAATTGGAGTGTGTAAATAGATTGGTTGATTCAAAAACAGCCCTTCAGAATATCTTGGAAAAATACAATTGTGTATTTGAAGATACTCTTGGTTCAATGAAGGGATTTCAGGTGGAACTCAAGATTAAACCGAACAGCTAGCTTAAAATTCTCGAGGCTAGAACAGTACCCTATCCAAAGGTTGAATCCGATTTAGTGCAATCTGTAGACACTGCAGTGTTAGAACCAGTTACCACCAGTGACTGGATGACCCCCATCCTGCCTGTCATGAAGCAGGATGGTACAGTCCTCATTTACAGAGATTTTACAGAGAACAACCATCAATCCTGTTCTAAGTAAGATCAGTATCCACTTCCACTGATTGAGGATTTGTTTGCAAGCTTAGCAAGAGGCCAGAAGTTCAGCAAGGTTGACCTATCACAGGCTTATTTGCAAATGAATGTCGGAGCTGAATCTCAACCCTTGGTTACTACTGTCACACACCAAGGCCTATTCTGCTGCAGGAGATTACCTTTTGGAATAATATCTGCACCAGCTTTATTTCAATGCTCCACGGACCAGAATCATGAGTGGATTACTATGTGTCCAATGTTATCTTAATGATATCTTGATTACTAGTTCAAGTGAAGAGTGTCATATAAAGAATTTAGAAGCAACACACGATTTTCATGTCAAGGAAGAAAAAGGTGATTTCTTTCAAACATCAATTCAGTACTTGACCCAAGTACTGAAATTTATAGTAAAGGGCACCTAAGAAGATGGAAGCTATTATGGAATCTCCACGTTCAACGAATGTGACACAGTTGAGACCACTGTCAGGATTAGTTAATCGCTATGGCAGATATGTCCCAAGATTAGCAATCCTGCTTAAACCATTGCGTAACTTATTGTGCATCAAATAAGCTTGGCAATGGACACCTGAGTGTGAAAAAGCATATGAGTTACAGGTACTGGAAGCACTGCAAAAGCCAAAAGTGTTGGTTAATTTTAACCCAAAGTTATCATTACAACTTGCTTGTGATCATCATAGAGTCATAGAAACGCTACAGTGCAGAAAGAGGCCATTCGGCCCATCAAGTCTGCACCGACCACAATGCCACCCAAGCCCTACCACCATATCCCTACAGATTTACCCACTAATCCCTCTAACCTACGCATCTCAGGACACTAAGGGCAATTTTTAGCATGGCCAATCAACCTAACTCGCACATCTTTGGACTGTGGGAGGAAACCCACGCAGACACGAGGAGAATGTGCAAACTCCACACAGACAGTGACCCAAGCCAGGAATCGAACCCAGGTCCCTGGAGCTGTGAAGCAGCAGTGCTAACCACTGTGCTACCGTGCCGCCCACCGTATGGAATATGATGCTTCACTGTATGGAATTGGAGCAGTGGTGTCGCACACATTACATTCAGGAGAAGAAAGACCAACAGCTTTTGCATCATGTACATTAACCAGTGCTGAGTCCAATGGTGCCCATTTGGAGAAGGAAGCATATTTTGGGTGAGAAAGTTCCACCAATACCTGTATGGTTATCATTCACATTGTAGATGGATCACAGACCCTTAACCATTTTCATGCCACATAAAGCTATACCTTCTCTCACTGCTAGTAGACTCCAACAATGTTCTTTAATCTTTTCAGCACATTTATATGACATTAAGTATTGACAGTCAGAGTGCCGTGTCAATGCAGAGGCATTGTCACATTTGCCTTTGCCAACTAGTCAAATATCACCGAGTAGTGTTGCCAATATCTTCTATTTCTCACAAATAGATAACATTCCAGTGACAACAGCTCAGGTCTAAAGACATACCAGAAATGATCCCGTGATGGGGAAGCTAACAGATATGGTGTTGAAGAGGAGGTTAGCTGGAATGCATCCTGATCTAAAACCATATGTTTCAAGGAAGCTTGAGTTGATAGTCCAGGGTGGATGCTTGTTGTGGGGAGTCAGAGTGATCATTCTACCTAACTTGCGACAAATAGTATTGGAGCAACTACATGGAGAACATCCAGGCAATAGTTCAAATGGAAGAACTTGCGAGGAGCTACTACTGACAGCCAGGCCTTGATGTCCAGGAAAAAGCTGGAGAATACCAGTCTTGTGTGCAAATGAGGAATTCACCACCATTGTCCCCATAACATCCATGGGAGTGGCCTAAAATGCCATGACAACATTTACACATTGACTTTGCTGTTCCTTTCGAAAGGCACATGTTCTTGGTTGCCTTGGACGCGACAATCAAAATGGTCGGAAGTTGTCCTGATGAACTCAATGACTACAGAACAAACCACTGAGAAACCTGATGAGATTTTCGCAAGGTTTGGTAAACCAGAACAAATTGTCAGCGACAATGGTTCTCAAT
Organism: Mustelus asterias; assembly: GCF_964213995.1. Classification (NCBI taxonomy): domain Eukaryota; kingdom Metazoa; phylum Chordata; class Chondrichthyes; order Carcharhiniformes; family Triakidae; genus Mustelus; species Mustelus asterias. The sequence goes on from NC_135803.1 coordinate 41,314,143, forward strand.
TTACTTCAAGAATTTGAAGACTACATCGAGATGAGTGGTATTCAACATAACAAATCAGCACCATACCATCCATCCACTAAGGTTTAGCTGAAAGGTTCACACAGTCATTGAATCATTCAACGAAATCCTCCAGGGACCAACTTTTAACTCGATGTCTTAACAGTTTTTTGGCATCATATCGAAATACCACACGTGCGACTACACCAAGTTCACCAGCATTGCTACTTCATAGAATCATAGAATTAATTCAGTGCAGAAGGAGGCCATTCAACCCATCAAGTCTGACTGACCACAATCCCACCCAGGCCCTATTCCCGTAACCCCACATATTTACTCTGCTAATCCCCCTGACACTAGGGTCAATTTAGCATGGTCAATCAACCTAACCCGCACATCTTTGGACTGTGGGAGGAAACCAGAGCACCTGGAGGAAACCCACGCAGACATGGGGAGAATGTGCAAATTCCACACAAGACAGTGCCCCAAGGCTGGAATTGAACCCGGGTCTCTGACGCTGTGAGGCAGCAGTGCTAACCACTGTGCCACCTTAAGAACTATTTTTGATTTATTGTAACCTTAGGAGATATCAACGACAATAGAGCACAACCAACAGTGGCTAATTGCCAGAAGAGAAGATAATTCCAGAAGGCACATGTTTCAACAGGAGGAGGAGTTTTGGCACGTAGCTATACAATGAGAGAAAAGTGGGTTCCTGCTCGTGTATTAACCAAAACTGGTCCAATCTCATATACAATCCAAACTGAGGTTGAACTTGTGTGGGGGTGACACCCAGATCAGTTGTTAGCTTCATTCAAAAGTGTGCCAGAACAACGTCGAGGCGACCCCTTCATCTCTATTGCCAGAAGTTGTGACTGAGAGTTCAGATCCATCAGCCAACTCAAAGTTGGGGAGGAAGCTATTGCTGATACTAATCTGCCTTCTCTAAGTGATACTGAGATACCTTTCAGCGTAGGGACATAGAACGTGAGAATACCTCGAAGGTCAAACACAGCCAACTTCTTAAACATTCAGGCAACTAGTGAGAAATTGACGCCCACCAGACCACCTTTCCTATTGATTGTATTGTTACAGCGTGATAATGCATTGCCTGCTGTACTCTGAATCTTTTGATGACTATGTATCAATACAATAGTTATTTGTTTTTTGTAGAACCTTAGATGTAAAGGGGGAGGGATATTATATATTTGAGTAGTTGTTGTGCTGTTGCATAGTCCCTTTAAGAGAACAATCACGTGGTCACCTCATGATGTCATTGGGTGTTTCGCGGGCTTTGTTTTAGTCTAGATCCAGCCCTTGTTCAGTGAACAGCTCTTAATAAACCTGCTTGTTGTTTTTCACAAGACCTACACGTAGCACCTCTACTTCCTTTTTATCAACATTCCAAGCAGCCAACATGACAATTTCACAAAATGTTGCAGTACTTTAATTAACAGTACTGCGACTTGGGAAATTCTGTCACATAAAATTTAAAACATAAATGTAGCTAGCGATCCTATTATTAGAAACAAAACCATGAAATTTGCCAAGATAAACTGACAGGCAAAGAATAATGGCAGATGTTATATTAACATATCACAGGCTACACTTAAACATGAAATTATTATTCTGAACTGCAGTTTAAAATGAAACGCTGCAACTATACATGTTTTGTCATTGTGCATGTCAAGCAACAAGACATTTTTGAAAAGCGATGGATTTTTGTAGTATAATAGTGTCAGAAACAATATTGCCTAATGTGCAATATTCATTTGTTTATACAATTTTTTGAAACAATTTTGTTACTGGCATTTTACAATGAAGAATTATATGCCATATATTCATGAATTTCACACTTTGGTATATAAATTTAGATGATGTATGCTGAGGTAAAAGCCTTTGTTACAAACTTAGGTCGACCTCATTTACCTTCCCGTTGTCAGCCACTCTTATAGGATTATGTCGAAATAGTCCATTTAACCTCTTGAGTCTGCTCCACCATTCAATTAGATCACAGCTGATCTGTACTTCAGCCTCATTTATCCGGCTTTGAGTCACATCCCTTATTACAATTACCTAATAAACTAATGGAGAAGGATGATGTAGCTGAACAAGCTAAAGACAGATTCTGTTCATTAAAATTAAGGCATAATAGAGGAGCTGTTATGCTACTAGGTGTGTATTCTGTACCATAAAGTCTTGGAACAGAAATAGAGGTGCAGGTTTGCAGACAAGTTACAGAAAGATGCAATAACCATAGAATCATACAGCGCAGAAGAGATCCTTTAGCCTATCAAGTCCGCACTGACACATTAGAAACACCTGAACTCCCACCTAATCCCATCTGCCAGCACTTCGCCCATAGCTTGAATGTTATGACGTGCCAAATGCTCATCCAGGTACTTTTTAAAGGATGTGAGGCAGCCCGCCTCTACCACCCTCCTAGGCAGCACATTCCAGACCATCACCACCCTCCGGGTAGAAATGTTTTTCCTCGCATCCCCCTCTAAACCTTTTGCCCTCACCTTGAACCTATGTCCCCTTGTGACTTACCTTTCAACTAAGGGGAATAAAAGAGAAAATGCTGGAAAATCTCAGCAGGTCTGGCAGCATCTGTAAGGAGAGAAAAGAGCTGACAAAGGGTCATCTGGACTCGCAATGTCAGTTCTTTTCTCTCCTTGCAGATGCTGCCAGACCTGCTGAGATTTTCCAGCATTTTCTCTTTTGGTTTCAGATTCCAGCATCTGCAGTAATTTGCTTTTAACTAAAGGGAACAGCTGCTCCTTATCCACTCTGTCCATATCCCTCATAATCTTGTACACCTCGATCACCCCTCAGTCTTTTCGACTCCCATGAAAACAACCCAAGCCTTTCCAACCTCTCTTCATAACTTGCATGTTCCATCCCAGATAGCACCCTAGTGAATCTCCTTTGCTCCCCCTCCAGTGCAATCACATCCTACCTATAATGTGGCGACCAGAACTGCACACAGTACTCTAGCTATGGCCTCACCAAAGTTCTATACAAATCCAACATAACTTCCCTGCTTTTGTAATCTATGCCTCAATTGATAAAGTCAAGTGCCCCATATGGCTTTCTCGCCACCCTACTAACATGCCCTTCCGCCTTCAGAGGTCTGTGGATAAATATGCCAAGGTCCCTTTGTTCCACAGAACTTCTAGTGTCCCACCATTCATTGAGTACTTTCTTGTCAAGTTACTCCTTCCTAAGTGTATCACCTCACACTTTTCAGGGTTAAATTCCATTTGCCACTTATCTGCCCATTTGTAGCCCAAGACAGTCTACCTCACTATTAACCACCTGACCAAACTTTGTGTCATCTGCAAATGTATTAATCCTACACCCACGTAGTCATCTATGTCATTTTTGTAAATGATGAATAATAGGGGGCCCAACACAGATCCTTGTGGTACGCCACTGGGCACTGGTGTCCAGTTGCTAAAGCAGCCTTCTGTCATCACCCTCTGTCTCCTACAACTCAGCCAATTTTGAATCCACTTTATCAAATTACCCTGTATCCCATGTACATTTACCTTCTTTACAAGTCTCCCATGTGGGACTTGTAATAACCATAGAGTAACAATGATGGGAACTTCAGTTACCCTAATAAAGGCCAATAACAGTATAAAATGCAAAAAGATGGAGGAATTCATAAAATATGTACAAGATAAATGTCTTAATCATTTACATTTTCAGGATGGAAACAATGCTGAATTTAAATCTGGGGAACATAGTGAGTCTTGTGCAGTATGTTGCAATGGGAGAGTAATTGAGGAACAATGCTTATAATATCAGGTTTAGAATAGGTATAGCAAAGGGTGAGGGGCAATTGCATGTAAAAATCCTTAACTGGTGGAGGGCTAACTGCAGAGGGTTGAACCATAGAATCCCTAGTGTGCAGAAGAGGCCATTCGGCCCATCAAATCTGCACCAACTCTCTGACAGAGCAACTTACCCAGGCCTTCTCCCTGCCCTTTCCTGTAACCCCAGACATTTCCCATGGCTAATCCATCTCACCTTTAAATCATGGAACGCTAAGGGGCAATTTAGCATGGCCAATCCACCTAACCCGCACATCTTTGGACTGGGGGAGGAAACCAGAGCACCTGGTGGAAACTCATGCAGACACGAGGAAAATGTGCAAACTCCACACAGTCACCCGAGGCTGGAATTGAACCCAGGTCCCTGGTACTGTAAGGCAGCAGTGCTAATCACTGTGCCACGATGCCACCCAGTTGAACAAGGATCACTCCCAGATGGCTTGGAATCAAAATTTGGTTGGCAAAATAATACTTGAACAATGGAAGGCCTTCAAAGGAGAGATGATTTGGGTATAAAATAAACACATACTCACAAGAGGGAAATGAAGGACATCCAAAGCAAGCCCCCCTGGATTATTAAAGATGAAGGCCTGGGTTTTGGTGAACAGCAATTGACACTGACCTTGAAGAAAGCTGCCCCCAAGTAACTAGTGATGTCTATGGTGTGGATTTCACCTCTCCTAATGTCAGCTTAAGGGTATGAGATTCTGGCCCCACCACCATTTTTAAAGGGCTTGATCCAGGTTGTCACAACTCGGTAAAAGTTCAGACCACTGTATCCACTAGTTCTCCATTGTCTACGTGGCGATATCCTGAGACAAGTAACAGATTTGCCAAATACAGTTTCTCTTTCATAAAACTATCAATTCTGACTAATCATCTTGTGATTTTTATCCCATGCGTTCCGTTACCACACCTTTCAGAATAGATTCCAGCATTTTCCCAATGACTGGTGCCAGGCTATCTGGTCTGTAGTCTTCCACTTCACTCTCCTGCCTTTCTTCCACAGCAGCAATACTGTTACCTTCCAATCCAAGTTCAGGGAATTCTGGGAGGTCAAAGCCAATGCATCCACTATTGCTGAAACTACCTCTTTTAAAACCCAAGCATGTAGACAATCAAGTCCAGGGCATTTGTAGGATTTCAGCCTCACGAATTTTTCCGATACTTTTTCTCTACTAAGTTTATGTTTCTATTTATCCTTTCGTGGGATGTGAACATCAATGGTGAAGTCAGAATTTATTGCCCATCCCTAATTGTCCTTGGGAAGGTGCTGGTGACTGTCTTCTTGAACCGCTGAAGTCCGTGTGATGTTTGTACACCCACAGTGCTGTTAAGGAAGGAGTTCCATGACTTTTACCCAGAAACAGTGAAGGAACGGCAATGTTGTTCCAAGTCAGGATGGTGTGTGGCTTGGAGGGGAACTTGCAGGTAGTGGTCATAGAGTCATAGAGGTTTACAGCAGGGAAACAAGCCCTTCGGCCTAACTTGTCCATGCCGCCCTTTTATTTTTAAACCCCTGTGTTCCTGTTTTTTTTCAAACCCCTGTGTTTAAACCCAAGGTGTTCCCTTGCCATCAGCCACCCTTATCTTTCTGGTTGTAGAGGTTGTAGGTTTGGAAGGTGCTGTTGAAGGAGCCTTGGTAAGTTGCAGTAGATTGTACACACTGCTGCCTCTGTGCATCAGTGATGGAGAGAGTGAATGTTTATTGTGGTGGATAGGGTGGCAATCAAGGCTGCTACGTCAGATGGTGTCAAGCTTCTTGAGTGTTGTTGGTTCTGCACTCATCCAGGCAAGGAGAGAGTATTTCATCACACTCCTGACTAGTGCCTGGTAAATGGTTCATGAGCTTTGGGGAGTCAAGCAGTGAGGTAGTCACTTCAGAATACACAGACTCTGACCAAAAATGCTGAAAACACTCAGCAGGTCTGATAGCATCTGTGGACAGAGAATAGAGCTAACGTTTCAAGTCAGGGTGACCCTTCATCAGAGCTTCATCCAGCATCCGCAGTACTATGCCTTTTCCCAGACTTGCAGTAAGAGGATTTATATGGCTGGTCCAGTTCAGTTTCTGGTCAATGATAATTCCCAGGATGTTGATAGTGGGGGATTCAGCAATGGCAGTGCCATTGAATGTCAAACAGAATTGGTTAAATTCTGCCTTATTGGAGATGGTCATTTCCTGGTACTTGTCTGGTGTGAATGTTATTTGTCACTTATAACCCAAGCCAGAATGCTGTTAGGCCCTTCTGCATATGGAAACAGATTGTTCCAATGTCTGAGGAGTCAGGAACGGTGCTGAGCATTGTGTAATCATCAGCAACCATCCCCACTTCTGACCTTGTGATGGAAGGTCATTGATGACGCAGCTGAAGATGTATGGGCCTAGGATGCTGAGGAACTCCTGTAAAGTCGTGGGACTGAGAATGATTGATCTCCAACAACTGCACCTTTATGCAAGATATGACTCCCAATAGTGGAGTGTTTACCCCGACTTCAGTCATACTAGAGATCTCCTTGCTGACACACTCAGTCAAATACTGCCTTGATGTCAAGCAAGGGCAGTCACTCTCCCTTCATCTTGTGAGTCCAGATCTGGATCAAGACTGTAATGAAGTCAGGAACTGAATGGTCCTGGAGCAACCTGAATTAAACATCAGTGAGCAGGCTATTACTGGGTAAGTGCCACTTGATAGCATTGTTCATGACCCCTTCCAACACTTTGTTGATGATCGAGAGTAGATTGATGGGGCCTCAATTGGCTAGGTTGGGTTTTGTGTGGATATAACTGTACAACTTTCCAATTATTGGGTAGATGCTGGTGTTCTAGCTGTGCTGGAACAGCTTGTCTTGGGGAATGGCAAGTTCTGGAACGCAAGTCTTCAGTACTACTGCTGGAAAGTTGTCAGGGCCCATTGCATTTTAAGCATCAACTACCTTCTTGATAACATATGGCGTGAATCGAATTGGCCACAGACTTGCATCTGTGATGCAAGGGACCTGAGGACGATGCCAAGATGGATCATCCACTCGGCACTTCTGGCTGAAGGTGGTTGCAAATACTTCACCTTGGCTTTTGCACTGAAGTGCTGGCCTCCTCATGCTGGTTGTTTAATTATCTACCATCAATCAAGACTGGATGTGGCAGGGCTGCAGAGCTTAGCTCTGATATGTTGATTGCAGGATTGCTTAACTCTGTTATGACCAGGATGGGAGGAATGCACAGTTTATCTAGTCCCACTACTCCCCATGTTGTACCAAAAATTTTAAAGTTTAATTCACTCACCAAAAATTATTTAACTTCACTATCATTAGACACAGAATAAAAGAAACTTTAATAGGCTTCTTTCAATAAACTCAATGATTTATCATAAAACAAAACTTATTTTTTAAAAGAAAGCTGCAAGAACTGGTACACAAACAATTCTAATCTGGAAGTATTACTATATTTCTCGTTTTTCCCAGCACACACATGCTCACGCACACACATGGACACACAGATAAGGCCTCATAGGCTTTATAAGATAAAGGATAAAATTCACAGGGTTTTGATTCTGTTGATCTGGAGCTCCCTTGTATGAAGTAGATGTCTAGAGGCTCTCACCAATGGAGCTTTGGCATAGAGGAGAAAATAGGCCGAGATCAATTCTTCTTGTCTCAGCTTTTCAGGGTTCCAAATGCAGACAAGTTATACTCAGATCAGGATTCTCTGGCTGCAAACGGATAACTGCACACAGGATTTCAGATAGGGCAAGAAAGAGAGTCGATTAGAGCAGCCTTCCTTCTCGTGTTAGACCCCAAAACACAGAAATTCCAAAAGAACAGTTCCAACACGTAAAGCTTTTCTTTGTCATGTGATTTCCAGTAAATCACCAGCCTTTGCCTTTACCAGTTTTTCTTCCCCATCAATTAAAGTGATTGCAGTTCAAAACAAACATACAGCACTTCTCCCTCAAGTACCAAGCTGGTGAAGTGATTTCTTAGAAAATGTTGACAGTCCAAAATGAACTTTCATCATTCAGGGGGCACAGGCTGGCACTGCCAAGGTGACAATGCCCAGGGGGCACTGCCCAGTGCCCAACCCTCTGGGTGGACCTCGATTACTCCCTCTCTTCACTCCAGTGGGGTCGGGCCACCAGCTTCCCGCAAGTGGGGAGCTATACTCAACCCCGCTGGTGAAATACTCCTTTGGGGAGAGGGGGGGAGGGATGTAGGCTAGTGGGCCTGTAGACTTCTGGGCCTGCTAATGCTACTTAAATTAGATTGAAAGTACATGTTGAATATGTTAGACAGGCTCCGGGCCGATTTCTGGCGCAGAGCTGATGGTGCCTGAAATCCAACATGAGGAGATGTGTCACCCAGCAGGGAGCCCGTGAAACAGCCTCCACTAGAGTCTCCCAGCCCAATGCACTACAAAAACTGCACGGCGGGGTGGGAGAATCACATCCATGGTTCCAACATTTGTCTATTGCCTGCTGCTTCCGCTATTTGGCATGCAAGTAGTCAAATGGAATTCATTTGGGACAAGTGTGAGGTAATGCATTTTGAGAGGGCAAACAAAGCAGGGGAACGCTCATTAAGTGTGAGGACCGAGAGGTGAGAGGAGGAAGTGAGAGACTTTAGGGTGCATGTCCAAATGTCCCTGAAAGTAGCAGAAAAGGTAGGTAAGGTAGTAAAGAAAGCACATGCAATGCTTTGCTTTATTGGATGGGGTATAGAATGCAAAAGCAGGAATGTAATGTTCGAACTGCATAACATGATGGTTAGCCCACAGCTGGAGTTTTGCTACAGTTCTGGTCACCATTTTACAGGAAGGACATAATTGCTCTGGGGATAGTGCAGGAGAGATTTAGAAGAATGTGGCCAGAGCTTTAAAATTATAGCTACGAGGAGAGATTGGATAGGTAAGGGTTGTTTTCCTTCAAACAGAAGAGGCTGAGGGAGTGACTTGATTGAGATGTACAAAATTATGAGGGGGCTTGAGAGAGTAGCCGGGAAAGACCTGTTTCCCCGAGGGGAGAGGCCACTACCAGGGACCAAAGGTTGAAGGTGATTGGTAGAAGGATTAGAGGGCATGTTAGGAAAAAGGTTGACAGGTGTCTGGAATTTGCTGCCCGGGTTGGTGGCTGAGGCAGAAAACCTCAACTCATTTAAAAAGTACCTGGATCAGCACCTGAAGTATTGTAACCTACAAGGCGACATACAGACCAGGTGCTGAAAGGTGGGATTGGAATGTGCAGCTCGATTTTGCAGCCAGCACAAGCGCGATGGGCTGAATAGCCTCTTTCTGAGCCGTAACATTTCTATAGTTGTAGTCCTGTATTAAGTATGAAACATCATTTTTGGGTTTGGCTGGTGTTGCTCCTGGCATGCCCCCCTGCACTCTTCAGTGAACCAGGGTTGATCCCCCGGCTTGATGGTAATGGTAGGTTTGCCAAGCCATGAGATTATAGATTAGGGTTGCATACAATGCTGCTGCTGCTGAAGGCCTGGAGCACGTCATGCATGCCCAGTTTTGAGTGCTACATCTCTTTGAAATCAATCCTATTTAGTACAGTGGTAGAGGAATATCTTCAGAATTTGGATGCCTCCCTTCAGAGACTGGATAACTATGAATTGAGAGTCTGCACGTTCTTCCAGTCCTTGATTTGAGTATTTGGGACAAGTGATTAATGCCAAGGGCCTTCACAGATCCCCTTCAAGGGTCAAGGCTATCACTGAGGCATCTGCACCTCAGAATCATAGAATCCCGACAGTGTGGAAGGAGGCCATCCGGCCCATCGAGTCTGCACCGACCACAATCCCATCCAGGCACTATTCCCGTAACCACACACATTCACTCTGCTAATTCCCTGACACTAGGGTCAATTTAGCATGGCCAATCCACCTAACCTGCACATCTTTGGACTGTGGGAAGAAACCGGAGCACCCGGAGGACACCCATGCAGACACGGGGAGAATGTGCAAACTCCACACAGACAGTGACCTGAGGCCGGAATTGAACCCGGGTCCCTGGTGCTGTGAGGCAGCAATGCTAACCACTGTGCCACCCCGAATATTATGAGGTAGCAAATTCATATTAACCAGTTGTGATAATTCCTAGGATTGTTGCACGACTACAGAAGATTTGTTTCAAATTTGGAAATGATTTAAAAATCATTGCACAACCTCTTGTGCCTAAACAAGAAATGAAAGATCAATGCAATAACACTTCTGTGCAAGCCAAAGAAAGATTGCTAAAATCTGAAGTTCTTACACATTTTGATTCTCATTAGTTCATAAGGTATAGGAGCAGAATTAGGCCATTCAGCCCATCGAGTCTTCTCTGCCATTCAATCATGGCTGATATGCTCCTCATCCCCATTTTCCTGCCTTCTCCTCATAACCCTTCAACCCATTGCCAATTAAAAATCTATCTAACTCCTCAAATTTACTCACTATCCCAGCATCCACTGCACTTTGGGGTAGTGAATTCCACAGATTCACAACCCTTTGGGAGAAGTAGTTTCTCCTTGACTCTGTTTTAAATTTCTACCCCTTAACCTACCCTATCTTATTGTGAATAAAAGTATTATATCAGTCTATATTCTGTGATAAGTATGTCAGTCTCTGACTTGACTATTTCAATTCTGATGTAAATTCTAACCTTTCACAATCCTTTACGTGTAAAAATGCTTCCAGATTTCAATACTCAATGGTCTCACTCTAATTGTAAGGTTGTACTGTGCTCTAGATTCCACCACAAGAAGAAATGGTTTTTCTGTACCTACTCTATGGTGCAGTCTGAACATGTACTTTTATGGATGTTGTCTCCCATTGCCTTAAAACTAGCATGGTAGCAGAACCCAAGAGTGTAATAATAAAACCTCCTTGAATTTGCATAGGCAAACGCTCCTTCAATCTCTCTGAAGACAGGCAAAATTAACACTGTGTAAGGCAAATTTTGGCTTGAATTATAAGCTGTTTTATCCCACAGCAGGTGAAATACATAGAACAATAGAATTGGTGAGTTACTTGACACAATCGATACAAATTCTGTTAAGGTACTGTTACAAAACAAAGAAATGCAAATATAGCACATCCTGGTGGGTAATCTAACTCATGAGCACAAACTGTACCTATTGCCGAGGGTAACAACTTGTCTATATCTTTCCAATCTTCAACTGCTCGAGTTCTGATATTTTAAAGCCTTTCTCAAAGCCTCAGAAACAGTGCAACATATTCTTTCTGAATGACCAAACAACTCGAGAATTGGCCATTTTTGGCCTCTAAAATGCTACCCTTGTGTTTCTGTCATCTGCCTATGAATCCGCAACACACAATACTGAGCTGCAGCAAGAATCAATCTTTCTTTAGGCAAACATTGGCATAAAACCCATTTTATATTGCTTCATATGCAAATCTTTTTACATGGAAAAATGGCTAAAGCAAACCCACAATGATGCATGGTTTGCTTTAGCCATTTTACATGGTAGGTAAAATGGCTAAAGCAAACCCACAAACCCATAATAATGAAGACACACAGTGAGATAACATATAAGACTGACATTGCAGGGAATGAATAAGTTAAAAAACTTAGAACATTTGGAGACCCCATAAAATAATGAAATTGAAGCACACAATTTGGGTGCATGTGGAACAACTTATTGAGAGATGCGTCAATAATCATTCCATTAGTATTTTATTCATAATATCAACTAATTGAACAAATTAAATCCTCAGTAGAATCTGTTTTGTCAGATCTCACTTCATGCATTGTTTATGTGACATAGCACTTGCATGCATCATTGATTCCTTCTGAAATAGTGAAATATTCTCATTTACAATGACTCAATATACATAAACTAGGACAGCTACTAGAAAGGGTTACTTGCTGTTGAGCTTCAAAAGGAGTCATACGGAAAATACCAAAACTTGGGTAAAGATTGACAGAGAAGAATGTTTTCACAGATCAAGTGCTCTCAATCAGTGATTCACAGATCCTCAGAAAAAACACCATAAATTCATGAATTCCTTTCCTTTGATCAGTTACTTTCACTGATTCAACCAAACGTTAAAAAATCAGCAATGTTTCCTGACTTGTCACTTTGATTGCCACTAACTTCTGTTACACAGTATTCCATGTACAATGAAATTTGTGATTAAAACATTATTTGCAGAACAATTATGTACATAATTGATTTTTGTAAAGGCAAAGTGTAAGAAAAAGTAAATTTCAATTTTGGTGATTTTTCAAAATGAAATGAGATTGTTCGGGGGCGATGGTGGTGTAGTGGTATTGTCACTGGACTAGTAATCCAGAGACCCAGGGTATTGCTCTGGAGTCCTGGGTTCAAATCCCACCATGGTGGATGGTGGAATTTAAAGTCAATATAACATCTAGAATTAAAAGTCTAATGAGGACTATGAATCCCTTGTCAATTGTTGGAAAAACCCAACTGGTTCACTAATGTCCTTTAGGGAAGGAAATCTGTCATCCTTGTCTAGTCTGACCTGCCTGTGTCTCCAGATCCACAGAAAGGTTTCCCCCTTATTCTCAAACTATGGTCCAGAATTCAGCGTCATAGTTTGAGGATAATGGGTAAACCTTTTAGAACTGAGGTGAGGAGAAATTTCTTCACCAGAGGGTGGTGAATGTGTTGAATTCACTACCACAGAATGTAGTTGAGGCCAAAATATTGTCTGATTTCGAGAAGAAATTAGAAATAGCTCGAGGGACTAAAGAGATCAAGGAAGGTTCACCAGGTTGATACCGGAGATGAGGGGTGTAGCTTATGAGGAGAGATTAAACAGATTGGGTCTGTACTCGTTGGAGTTTAGAAGGATGAGGGGTCATCTTATAGAGACATATAAGATAATGAAGGGGCTGGATAGGGTAGAGGTGGAGAGATTCTTTCCACTTAGAAGGGAAACCAGAACTAGAGGGCACAGCCTCAAAATAAGGGGGGGCCGGTTCAGAATAGAGTTGAGGGGGAACTTCTTCTCTCAGAGGGTAGTGAATCTCTGGAATTCTCTGCCCATTGAAGTGGTGGAGGCTTCCTCGTTGAATATGTTTAAATCACGGGTAGATAGTTTTCTGATCGATAAGGGAATTAGGGGATATGGGGAGCAGGCGGGTAAGTGGAACTGATTCGCTTCAGATCAGCCATGATCTTGTTGAATGGCGGGGCAGGCTCGAAGGGCCAGATGGCCTACTCCTGCTCCTATTTCTTATGTTCTTATGTTCTAAGGGGGGGGGGGAGATCAGGATATTAAATTCGATGATCAGCCATGATCAAAATGAATGACAGAGTAGGCTTGAAGGGCTGAATCATTACTCCTGCATCTAGTTTCTATGTTTCTAAATGTGGTTGACTCTTACTTGCCCCTAGCAAGCCAGTCAGCTGTATTCAATTGCTACAAAGGAAACAAAAAGGAATAAAACTGGATAAATCACAGCATCGACCTAGACACCGGAAATGACAATGGCAAACTCAGCTGTGTTGACCCTGCAAAGCCCTCCTTACTAACGTCTGGGAACTTATGCCAAAATTAGGAGAGCTGTCTCACAGACTAGTCTGACATAGTTATACTTACGGAATCATACCTTACAGATAATGTTCCAGACACCATCATCACTATTCCTGATTTTGACCTGTTCCACCAGCAGGGCAGACCCAGCAGAGATGGTAGCACCATGATATACAGTCGGGAGAGAGTTGCCCTGCGAGCCGTCAACAACAACTCTGCATCCCATGAAGTCTCATGGCATCAGGTCAAACAGGAGAAAGGAAATCTCCTTATGATTACCACATACTGTCCCTCCTCAGCTAATGTATCAGTACTCCCTGTTGAACACCACCTTGGAGGAAGCACAGTGGGTGGCAAGGGTGCAGAATGCATTCTGCTTGGGGGACATTGATGTCCACCACCAAGAGTGGCTCAGTAGCACCACCACAGACTGAGCTGGCCGGGTCCTGAAGCACAAAGCTGCTAGATTGGGACTGTGGCAGTGGTGAGGGAACCAACGAGATGGAAAAACATATTTGACCTCATCCTCACCAACCTGCCTGCTGCAGCTGCATCTTTCCACAACTGCATTGGTAAGAGTGACCACTGCGCCGTCCTTGTGCAGACAAAATCCCATCTTCACATTGAGGGTACCCTCCATCGTTTTGTGTGGCACTACTGCTGTGTTCAATGGGATACACTTCAAACAGATCTAGCAACTCCAGACTGGGCATCCATGAGGCACTGTGGGCAATCTGCAGCAGCAGAATTGTACTCAACCACAAGCTGTAACCTCATGGCCTGGCATATCCCCCCACTCTACCATTGCCACCAAGCCAGGGGATCAACCCTGGTTCAATGAAGAGTGCAGGAGGGCCATGTTTGAATAAAGTTGTAAGAACGGCATGAGCTGAGTGGCCCTGATGAAACTCAGACTGAGCATCAGTGAGCAAGTTACTGAAGAATAAGTGCTGCTTGATAGCTTGTTGACCCCCACCTTCCACCATTTCAATGCTGATCGAAAGTAGACTGATGGAACAGTAATTTGGCCAGATTGGATTTGTCCTGCTTTTTGTGTACGTTACATACGTGGGCAATTTTCCACATTGCCAAGTCGATGACAATGCTCCAGCTCTACTGGAGCAGCTTGGCTAAGGGCACAGCTAGTTCCAGAGCACAAGAATCAGTACTACTGCCAGAGTGTTGTCAGGGTCCATGATCTTCACAGTATCCAGTGCCTTAGCCATTTCTTGAAATAATGTGGAGCATTGGGATAAATAAAATTGGTATCTGTGATGCTGGGGACCTCTGGAGAACACAGTAAGAAGTTTAACAACACCAGGTTGAAGTCCAAATGTGATGCTGTGATGCTGGGGACCACTGGAGAAGGCAAAGATGGTTCATCCACTTGGCTGAAGATGATTGCGTTTCAGCCTTATGTTTTGCACTGATGTTTTAGGCTCCCCCATCATTGAGGATGGGGATATTTGTGGAGTCTCCTCCTCCAGTTAGCTGTCACCACCATTCACAACTGGATATGGCAGGACTGCAGAACTTGGATCTGATCCGTTTCTTATGGGATTGCTTAGCTGTGGCTATTGCAAGCTACTTCCACTATTTGACAAGTGAGTAGTCCTGAATTGAGGCTTTGTCATGTTGACATCTCATTTTTAGGTATGCCTGCCATGCTCTCTTGAACTCTTCATTGAATAAACATTGATCCCCAGTTTGATGATAATGGTAGAGTGAGAGATATGCTGGATCATGAGGTTACAGAATGTGGTGGAATACACTTCTGTGCGACTGGTAGCCCACAGCACCACAAGGATGCCCAATTCTAGGCTGTCAGATCTGTGCTAAATCTATCTCATTTAGCACAGTGATAGTGACACACAACGCCATGGAAGATATCCTCAATGTGAAGATCTCCAACCAGTCACTCCTACCAAGCGTCCTTCTGACATTTAATCAAAGCAATGTCTGTCTGACCCAGTGGTTCAAGTGGAAATTACATACACTTGTCAGATGCCATGACACATGGCATTGTCAGGTGCATCTGCCACGGGTAGATTGATGAGGATGAGGTCAAGTAGCTTTTTCCCTCTTGTTGGTTCCCTCATTACTGGTCGCAGGTCTAATCTAACAGCTATGTCTTTGAGGATTTGACCAACAACTGTGCTATGTTAGGTGATGAATGCTGAAGTTTCCCAGCCCAGAGCACATTCAGTGCCCTTGACGCTCTAAGTCCTTTTTCCAATTGGTGTTCAACAAGGAGGGGAGTGGGGCGTGCTATGTGTTAATCAGCAGGAAGTTTCTTTGCCCATGTTTGACCTGATGCCTGATTGAGTCTGGAATCGATGTAGAGGACTACCAGGGCAACTCTCTCCTGACTATTTACCAGTCTGCTGGTGGGTCAGGACATAGCCAGGGATGGTGATGGTGTCTGGGACATTATCTGTAAGATATGATTCCATGAATTATGACTATGTTTGCCTGTTGCTTGACTCATCTGTGGGACAGCTCTCCCAATTTTGGCACAAGCCCCCAGATGTTAGTAAGGAGGACTTCACCGGGTCAACAGGGATAGGTTTGCTGCTATTGTTTCCATTGCCTAGGTTAATGCCAGGTGGTCCATCTGGTTTCATTCCATTTTAACTTTGTAGTGGTTGTACAATTGAGTGGCTTGCTGGGCCATTTCAGAGGGCATTTAAGAACCAACTACATTATTGTGAGCTAGAATCACATGTAGCTCAGACCAGCTAACGATTTTCTTCCCAAAAGGACACGTGTACCAGATGGATCTTTTCAACAGTCAATGATAGTTTCATTGTAGCCATTACTAGACTTGCTTTTAATTGCAGATTTATTAATTAATTGAATTTCACCAGTTGCCATGGTGGGATTTGAAGCTGTGTCTCCAGAGCAGTCCAATGACACTGGACCACTACACTACCTTCCACAGGTCAAACATACTTGATTGTGTGCCATTGAGTCACTACAGAAAACCTGGAACTTAAAACACCCCAATGCAAGTGACCCAGAATTTCTCCAAACTTAGCTTGTAATCAAAATGAGGTTACATCTAAAATTGTTATCTCTCCAACCAATGAGGCTGCGGCCCAGCCGGGATCTAACTAATGAAGCAGGATGAGTGAGATGAAGGTCGGAAAAGTTTAGGAAATGGTGACCAGTCAGCTGGACTTATTCGGTAGCGTCTGGTTCAAGCCCCACTCCCGAACCTGAATATATGGATTAGGGATGGGAGTGTAGTGCATTTCTGAGCAAGAGTCGAAGGTGTCCTTGTGATATTTTATTCAAAGCCTTGTCTGTCTGACCCAGCAGTTCAAGTGGAAATTATAGATCGCGTGACATTTTTTCAAAGCAGAGTAGTGAGTTTCACTGATGTCCAGCCTATCATTCCCTTTGCAACCACAATGACCAAAACAGATTAACTGTTCACTAGGTGCTTAAGAATCTGACTTTGACATTGCCATTACACTTGTACTATAAATGCACCTAAATGAAATATTAGGGAAAACAAATAATGAATTACGAGGATAGAAATGAGATTTATTATTAGTATAAGATCCTGTTAACAAATTGAATACCATTGTGTCTAAAACAAAGAGTGACTCCAATTTAAAGTTTATTTATTAGTGTCACAAGTAGGCTTACATTAACACTGCAGTGAAGATACTGTGAAAATCCCCTAGTCCCCACATTCAGGCGGCTGGTCAGGCAAATTGAAGGAGAATTTAGCATGGCCAACATGCCTAACCAGCACATTTTTTGGACTGTGGGAGGAAACCGGAGCACCCGGAGGAAACCCACGCAGACACGGAGAGAATATGCAGACTGCGCTTAGACAGTGACCCAGGTCCCTGGCGCTGTGAGGACCAGCTGTGAGGCAGCAGTGCTAACCACTGTGCCGCCCTTGTTTGTTGGATGCAAAGTGATTTGGGCAGGCTTAGTAACCTGATCAAGTGCTACCTGAATGCAATTTTTTTCTTTCTTGTGATGTCCTGCACTATAACTGTTACCCTGGTTTCTTGGTATAAAAACATCTTGACTAGTGATAGAAGCTTTTGCTTTGTTTCCAAGACTTTTCTCTTAGCAGTGACTCCAGACCCATAGCAATGTGGTTGATTCTTAAATGCCCTGAGGGATGGGCAATAAATGCTGGTCCAGCCAGGGACACCCACATCCCATGAATGAATCGAACAAAAGCCAGTGCAGGAGGAAGCCATTCTGTTGCAGGGGCATTTTCATACTCATGCTCAGCAGGCAATGGAACATTTTGGATATCTGCTGCCACCTGGAGGTCAAGTAGAAAAGTAGACCAGAAACGGCTTTCTGAACTCATGCTGACCAACAACATGGACTAGATTCTCCGCATAAGTCATGCGCATATCACAGTGGAATCTAGGTGGAATGAAATAGAACAGTGCTGAAAATCGTGAAATTTTAACCATAAACAAGTTGCGCTCATGACTACTTTATGCCTGAGCATCTGCAATCTCTTATACAAGTTTATCTCAATCACAAGGAGAGCACCTGCTGCAATGTGAATTTTTCAACTTTGTATCCTGTCACCTAGCAAAATGTGTTGCTTTTTTTTGATGCATTATCGACAATTTTCTATTGAGAACAGAAAGGCAAAATTATGATGCGCTAACCCACCATCTAGTTTGATGTATTCTTTATGCTTCACATTGGTTAAAAATTTTATATCTTTAACACAGACTCCCCAATGGAATTTCCCCAAAACACCTCATAACTTAGAATTGTTGAATCGTACAGCACTGAAAGAGACCCTTTGGCTCATCATGTCTGTGCAAACGGCTATGAAACAGCAATTCAATTCATCAGACTCCTTTGTACTTTCTCCATAGCCCTGCAATTTCCTCCCCTTTTTAACTAGGTATCTAATTCCCTTTTGAAAATTACTGCTGAATCTGCTTCCACCATCCTTTCAAGTACTGAATTTCAGTAAAACTTGCTGAGTATATTTTAAGAATCCTCTCCACTTGTTTTGATCATGATCTCATTGAATGGCAGAGAAGACTTGATAGGCCAAATGGCCTACTTCTGCATCTATATCTTATGGTCAATTATGGTTTTTGCTTTGTAAATTATCTTAAATCTGTGTCTTCTAGTTACGCATTTTCAGTACCAAGTGGTTGGAGTGTGCGTGCGAGATATGGCCTAACCAGCAGTCCTTACCCTGGCATCCTTAAACTGAGTTGGGGTGGTACGGTGGCACAGTGGTTAGCACTGCTGCCTCACAGCACCAGGGACCCGGGTTCAATTCCCCGCTTGGGTCACTATCTGTGTGGAGTTTGCGCATTCTCCCCGTGTCTGCATGTGTTTCCTCCGGGTGCTCCAGTTTCCTCCCACAGTCCAAAGATGTGCGGGTTAGGTGGATTGGCCATGTTAAATTGCCCCTTAGTGTCAGGGGGACTAAATAGGGTAAATTCATGGGGTATGGGAATAGGGCCTGGGTGGGATTGTGGTCAGTGCAGACTCAATGGGCCGAATGGCCTCCTTCTGCACTGTAGGATTCTGAGTTCTGTCACTTTTGCCTTCACCCAGGCTGATACTTTACTGTTTTTTCCCTTCCCTACTTTGAAAGAAATAGTAAACAATTTAGTCACAATTTACGCCAACAGAGTGGCTGAAGCAGGAAGTAAAGATCACATCAGTGCAGCAGGAGGTCTCTTTGCAGGTTGAGGAATAATTATTGTATTTAAAAACACATCTGTTTCGTGCAAAGATAAGTGGATTTTGCAAAGGTCAATAAAAGCAATCATAAAAGTGAGGGATCTGCTTTTTGAATTGTAAGCTAAATATTAGAGAACAAAGAAGACAATTTAAAAATAGCAATATAGAGAGCAAACAAACCACAAACAATGAAGGAATAACCTGGTGGTTGCTTAATATTCAGCTGACTATCTTTAATTATTTTTGTCTTAGCACAAAGCTCCAGGCAGCAAACTAGACTACTAAAAATATGTCAACTTTGTTCTCAGTTAAAACTTTCCATTCTTTTTCTGTGATCCTCACTCCTGTTTCATCAGAAGGAACTCTTCAAATGCAGACAATAAAAATATAACAAAACTTACTTCAACTTATAAATCAAAGAAAAGGTTCAATAAAGAAACTTCATTACTCCAAACTTGGGGCCTCGCCCTGGGCCGCTCCAAGCACTCCATAATTCCAAACAGGTTCTTATTTATAGTGAGTCAGCTGACTATTACATCATTCTGTAATTGGTTCTATGGTTTACTGGGTCAGGCCGACCCTGACAGCTTGTTATCATTTGTCACATTACATCTAATACAAAGTTGTCACCGGTTACATTCTAACAACTCTTCAACATTAAAAAAGAATTCCAGCATGCCAGCCTGTATCCCTCCATTGTGTCAGCCAGTCATTCAGTGCGATTATCATTGACTTCAAACATGAATAGCTTGCATGTATGCTCCAAGTGGAAGAACATATTGGTTGTAGATAGATTCTGTTCTCTGGTGGTTCAACCATTCACACTGACCAATGGGGAATTATATCTTGCTTAAATTATGCTGCAGTTATCAGGGGCGGCATAGTGGGTAGCACTGCTGCCTCACAGCTGCAGAGACCCGGGTTCAATTCTAGCCTTGGGTGACTGTGTGGAGTTTGCACATTCTCCCCGTGTCTGCGTGGGTTTTCTCCAGATACTTCGGTTTCCTCCCACAGTCCAAAGATGTATAGGTTAGATGGATTAACCATGATAAATGTGTGGGGTTATGAGGATGGAATGGTGGGGTGGAGGGGAGGTGAGAGGGCCTGGGTAGAATGCTCTGTCAGAGAGTCGGTGCAGACTCGATGGGCCGAATGGCCTTGTCTGCACTGTTTGGATTCTATACTTGTCATAATAATACTGAATACAACACAAGTAATGGCATTTACAGAAATAAAATATAATTTGAACCAAAAAATGTTTAGTACCATTTAAAGTTTCATTAAACAATTCATCAAACAAAATATAAAATCTTGCTATATTTACAACATTTCTAAACCAGAGTCCCTGTTCAAATTGGCTGGCTTGAAATATCGACATAACATTTTCATTGAAAGTGTGTTTTATAGTTGAGCTCACCCCTGCATCTTCCCCTGTGTGACTGCTTCTTTTCTTTCTATTTTTAGCTGGTGAATGAACAACAGGAGAGTCGACCCCTCCTGAGCCCCTCGATTGATGATTTCCTACTCGAAGCAAAAGCCGACAGAGTTTCACGTACACCAACATCAAACACAGCAGGTGACCACTAACCTGAGTATTTCAAAGGAAAGAGACTGAGCTCAATAATCCTTTCAAAAGATTTTTCTCAATAACGGCCCAGTGTAATTGTGATTTACTTGGGATTAATATGCAGCAGAGTTGAGTAATATTTACAGAAATTGGAATTAACTTTTGTAAAAATTGGAATGAGTCTGTAGTGCGATACTTGTGATTTTTATACCATGAATGCTCAAATTGTTGAATTTCTGTGTCTTTATTTAGAATGTAATTTGACAGTAGAATAGCATATTTCAAAAATAGATTGTATGGAAACTGCATACAGAAATGGGGCATTCAGGCTAATCAACCTGTATTGGTGTTTATCCTCCCCACTTGTGTCAATCTCAATCTTGTGTCCTCCCTGTTCACGCATCCTTTTATTGCCATTTCCAATCTATTCTTAAACGTTGACGTAGGGTGGGATTCTCTGCCCCCACCTGATTCGTGACATGTTTCTCGACAGCCCCCCATTGGCTGGTAGCGGGATCTCTGATCCTGCCGTTGTCAATGGAATTTCCCATTGAATCCTCCGCCCCCCCCTCCCGGGAAACCCGCAGTCAGGGTGAGCCATTGGCAAGACCAGAAGATACTACCCATGGTCTCAATTTCAGTCACTAATTCTATTGATGCATTCCACATCCTCTAAGTAAATAAAAAATGCCTCCTATTCTCTGTCATAAATCTCTTATAGTTCATCTTCTATGAGTGTCCCAATAAGTTGTTTTCAGCCTCACAGGTCCCGATATACAAATAAAGGTCCCTGTCTTAAATTGCATTCATTTAATCTTGTATCTAGGTAACCTCATCGAAAGTATCTAATCACTTAAAACAATCTGGGATGAATTCGGATGAGGTTGCAAAACGGGCAGTAGTGGATTAGTCAGTCATAATACATTTTAAAAATTCATTCATGCGATGCAGACGTCGCTGGCTGAGCCAGCATTTATTATCTGTTCCTAATTACCCTTGAACTGAGCAGCGTTTCAGAAGGCATTTAAGAGTCAACCACATGGCTGTGGGTTTGGAGTCACATGTAGGCCACACCAGGTAAGGATGGCATATTTCCTTCTCGAAAGGGCATTAGTGAACCAGATTTTATGTTTTTATAACAATTGTGGTCATTTTTTAACTTTCAATTGCAGATTTTTTTCATTGTTGAGATTCAAACTCAAGTCCCCAGAGCTTTACCCTGGGTCTCTGGATTACTTGTCCAATGACAATACCACTACGCAACCACCAACCCCGTTTTTCTTTCCTTTAAATAAAATGCAAAAGCAATATACTTGAAAGCCACTTTTATAGCTATGTAACACATAATGTAAAAATGTACACACACTTTTTTATATGTGACCCACATAACTTTTATGAGCTAAAGCTGACTAAGATTTTTTAATCCTAGCAAGCTGCGACAAAATGGATATGGATACATGACCCATGCAAGCGTGTCAGCAAGCATGTGGGAAGTGACATTATTAGGGCATCTAATTTAAAAATAAAGGTCCACATCTGGTTTGACTCATGAATAATTAAGCTGTTAGCTTTGCAGGTTTTCTCCATTGGTTTGTTGTTTACTCTTCAGTTTTCTTTAGACTTTATAGGTAGCAGTATATTATAGATCACTTATTTACTCCGTGGACAAAAGTAGTTAAGGTTGTATCATCTGGTCACACTAACACTAGAATGTTGACCAAAACACACACACAAGCAGCTCAATGACTTCTGCCATAGTGTTGTTCTAATACTATTGGTGATCTGCCTAAGGTCAGTTCCTCTGCTCATTTCTCCATGCCTCATGGTCTTGCATTTTTCTCTTCAGTTGTTCAGAGATCCTCCTATTTTTAATTTCAAGTCATCCCACAGCATCATTCCCTTTCTTTCTCTTGGTCTGAGTCCATCCAATCTTCCTTCAGTCACCTCTTTCAACAACCTCTCGTGCCTTAGAATTGGACCAGTCTAACATTGTTGCCTTCTATTGACGATACTCACTAATGATCTTCCCCTCACTCCCTCCTCTGCACACCACCGCCCCCCCCCCCCCCCCCGCCCCCACTTCCATTAGAAGAATTTAATTCATTATCCTTCTGTTCTCTCTAACTGACCCTGATGTGACACGAATATAGAATAGCTCTGTACGGCACGGTAGCACAGTGGTTAGCACTGCTGCTTCACAGCTCCAGGGACCTGGGTTCAATTCCCGGCTTGGGTCACTGTCTGTGTGGAGTTTGCACATTCTCCTCGTGTCTGCATGGGTTTCCTCCGGGTGCTCCGGTTTCCTCCCACAGTCCAAAAATGTGCGGGTTAGGTTGATTGGCCATGCTAAAATTGCCCCTTAGTGTCCTGGGATGTGTAGATTAGTGGGATTAGCAGGTAAAATATGTAGGGATATGGGGGTAGGGCCTGGGTGGGATTGTGGTCGGTGCAGGCTCGATGGGCCGAATGGCCTCATTCTGTACTGTAGGGTTCCTATGATTTCCTATGAGGATATCATCCAGCAAACAAGAATTATATTCTGAAGGTCCTTTTAAATGTCAATTAAGAATACACACTTAACCAGTTTAGTCATCTGGCAAGTGAGTGAATGTTTACACACACAAAAGGTATGCAACTGGATCCTATGTATATATATATATATATATATATATATATATATATATGTGTGTATTTCATATATACTGTCATATGTTTTGCACATTTTAATACATACATGCATATTATTATTTTATGGCACTGCTCACATGGAGTTAGTGGATCTGCTGTTATAAAACATTAGGAGGGTCACCATCAAAGTTTGACAGGAAATGTGTCACAGAAAGTAACTGTAGCACCAAATGCAAAACTTTTAATATGTTATGAGCCAATTTCCTATGACATGGGGAGGCCAGGCACAGTGCAGTCTTCAAATGAAGCAAGATTAGAGGGTTGGCCATAATTTGACCAGTACACTCAGAGGTCACCATTTTAAAGTAAAACAGTGTCACCTAATTTTCATTTTTATTCTGAATGTTTATGATGGCTATAATCAGAATCAAAATTGGCGGCAATTTGAGAAGTAGGCAGTGACATGGGGGTTGCACATTTGAGGAGTTGTGGGATCTGAAATTCAGGTGCTGCAGCATTTCCAATTGTTGGAAGTTGTTATCCTACAAATTTACACAGGCAAATCCCAGTATAAATATGGAAATAGAAATTTATAATGAAAGAGAAAATTATGCAAAATTGTGACAATAACTTGATATCCGTAAGTTTTGAACACAAGTGGTGCGTATGGATTTAGGTTTTGAAGCCGTGGTAGTCATAAACATGGGGTGTCTCTAATGCATCAAGATAATCTACTTATACACCCAGATCCTGGAAAAGTAACCTTGTCTGGAGATTTCTTTAATTGCTCACAGTGATTTGTGAGATTGTCATTCTTGGATGTTGTTCAGGCTGCATTTAGGACCTTGCCCTAGATGCAGTAAGACTGTATAGTGGCTGAGGAGCTGGAGTGGACCTGATTTGTCCTTGGTTACATCTCACCATTGTGCCTTTGTGTAATGACTGAATAAATTCTCGTCACTTCCAACAGTTGCCACCCAAGTTCTGAGGGACCCTGGATGCGAACCGTTGTCCCAACTGTAAACTTAGCAATTTTGTACCTGCATTTTGATTGTGCGGGTTGATTATCTTCTCTTGCAGTTTTAAAAGCTGCTCTCTAGTTTCTGAGAGAGTAGAATGGGTAATTGTAGGTTGTCATGAAAATATCAGGGAAATCCAATCAATTGGATTATTTTCTGAATGTAATGTTCTGGTTATATATTTTAAACAGTGGGAATATATGAGTATGATCATTAAGGGGGGGCAGAGTGAATGTGTAAATCTGACTGTACATTTGATATATTTAGCAGCACTGCAAACACATGTTTACTCAAGGTAATTTGGTAACAATGGGTATAGAACATACATAGATTTGAATAGGTTGTTTAGGATTCAAAGGAAGCAATGCAAGGTGTGAAGGAAAGGTATCATAGGTGAAGTGAATACTTTGCTTTTAAACTCTAAAATCTAAAATAAAGAGGTAAAGTTAATTACATCTGCAGCTCTAAAGAAATTCGGGGGGAGATCAGAGGAAAAACATATTTAAGGAAATACTGAAATCTACACAAGTGAACTTTAAGAAAAAAAATCTCAACCAACAGCAAAAATAGCTGTTTACCTCCCAACAGGCAGTGTGTAAAGAAAGCCTGATTTGAAAAGCAAAGCTGGTTTACCTGAGAAGTGACCCCAGTAGACATAAAATTGGCATGTGGTAAAAGTTACTGGGTTTTTGTAGATCTTAAAATCTAATAGTTGTCGTGGCTCTTTATGCTGACATGGCTCTTACGATTTGATGATAACTGCAATGTCATTGTTCATTCCTGGTTGATGGATTGTGTCTCTTGTGAATCTTCCCGTCCGATCTATGCCCATTTGTGAGTTGTTGAAGAATATCAAATCATAAAGATTCCAGTGTGATATCCTACCTGCCATTAAAAATGACTCCCCAGGAGATACCTAGCTTATCTAGATAAGGCCAATCTGGTCTAATGTGTTCGTGGACATGTTGAATTAAATCCAGTTGTCCTTCAACAATGGTTTTCCACTGTTTCTTTAATGTGGAATCTATCGCCATTTCTTCTTGTAGCTGCTGGCATTGCACAAAATGTACCTGATCAATTTGGAGAACATCTTCAAGTTCGATGTCAAAAAATCAACTTATTGATCTGACGGTACATCTGCTGTTTTCGCTGGGTTAGGCAATCTGCTAAGTATATTCAATTTGACCATCAAGTTACCTGGCTTGCACTTATCCCAGAATGGTAACCATTATCATTGGATGGTGCAATAGTCAATAGTTTTTGCAAAACACCTCCCATGGCTTGTGGTGGGTCTCGAACACAAATCCTTTGTCAAATAGATAGGTATGAAAATGCGTAACTCCAAAAACTAAACTAAACTGTAGGTGGACAGAAATTTCGAAGCAAATGCAGATACATCTCTCCTGCTCTGGTTCTCTGCTATTCCCTGCAACCAGGGGCCTAATTGCCTTGCAAGAGAGGGGGATGAATATCAGTGAATGTGTTGCAATGTTTTTTAGTCTTATGTCTGCGATGGTGGAATAGCTGGAGGTATTTTGAGGCTGTGAGAGATCATATGAGGCTGGCATCATTGGTGGTTGTGTGAGGACAAGGTGAAATGTCTGAATGTTAGGCCTGAGTGCTTGCGGCTGAATGATTTGGGTGTAGTATAATGATGTGGAGATGCCGGCGTTGGACTGGGGTAAACACAGTAAGAAGTCTCACTTCTTACTGTGTAGTATAATGAGCAGCATGAGTGCCTGATGGCATGGTGGGTAGTAGAGCTAATGTGAAGGTGCATTTACTGACCTTGATTGATTGCATGTGATCATCGATTATCTGCAGGTATTACTTCCAGGTCCTTGGGGCCACACTGCAAGAATTGACCTCCGTTGGCTACCTGCTTCTCCTCCATCTCAGGATGAGTGTCGGGGTGGGGTGGATCTCCTACCCTTTGGAGAAACATGGCCTCTCCTCCTTTTCATCTCTTGACAAAGACCTGTGAGAACTTGCTAGCCCTTTCTCTTGCTACCTTGCTCCATTTGTTCCCCTTCTCCCGAGACCAGCTTTCATTGCAGGCAGTACAACAGCGGCTTCTGTGTCATCAACATAGTTTGTCCTTAAAAGGTGCAGGCTGCCTTTAAGAGGTGCAGGTAGCTGGAACATGTGCTAGCCATGAATGCTGCTGAACCGCCTGTTCAGCTAGTCAGCAGCAGGTCACACCTCAGTGAAATGTTATAACCATTCAAATCAGGAGGCACCACGAAGATTGCAGACTTCCTGTCTCAATAGAACTGGGTGCAGGCTAATCACTAATTTCAACCCTCATCCCTGGAAACTGGAGAAATTCCAGCTGTTTTCAGCTCTTTGCCTCGACAGCCGACAGGACTGAGGGAGAAAGTAAAGACTTCAGACAACTTGCTGCTGGGGATATTTCAATAATCGCATTATTGTACTGCAGGTTCACAATGAATACAAGTTGCAGTTGGGATAAGAGCTTCATTTGGTTCACAAATATCCTTGGAAGGAAGCTTGCCATCCTTACCAGATCTGGCCTACACGTGACTCTAGATTCACAGCAATGTGGTTGACACTTGAATGCATCTGAACTGGCCTAGCCAGCCACTCAATTTGAAAGCAATTAGAATGAGCAACAAATGCTTGCTGAATCGGTGTTGAAGAAAACAAATTGTAGTTAAGATAAGCAAGCATGAAATTGTAGTTATAATGAAACTGTAGATAAGATGAAAGCATAGTTTACAAATGCATTCCTCTAAACAATCAGGAAAATAACTTACTCTTTAACAACAGGTTAAACCAGGTTTTTAAAAAGTATTTAATTTGTTTCTTTTTTCATAATGCTCTGAGAATCTATAATTACAGGAAGCACAGGTTGAAGAATCAAGGCAAAGTTATAGCCTTTTCTCTGTCCCACAGCCCTCTGATCACAGCTTCTCCACTGGGAGAGTGGTATCACAGAATCACAGCTCTAATTTATTGCTGAATTTAATTATGGGTGACCTGCTTATATGCAGAATTTTAATTTATCCTAATTTTTGCAAAACAATCATTGATAATTGGTACTCTTCCTGCCTCCTGTTGTTAAAGAGTCTCATCCACAAACAACTTGCATCAGAAGGTTAGGTGCAACTGTTCACAATTTTCCAGTCATTTCAGATGATAATTGTATACAAAATCTGCCTGTGTCTTGCTAACGAGCGGAGATCCCTACTGGAAGAAGTGCAGCAAGAAAATTGCTCCTGTAAATTAATCCTCCAGGGGGGAAAAAAATGACTAAATATTTCCACAAGAAAATGTAAATTAAGTTTACTAAGGCTACCCTATTGTCCACTTGCTTTTAATAACACCATTTAATTTTACAGTTTTGTCACCAGCTTTGGATCTCCTGGACCTTACAGAGCCAGCTATGACGAGCAGCAGCAAGACAAAGAAGTCGGATGTTGCATCAAGAAATGAAGCAGCGAAACCTGCCTCCTTTCGTAAAGAGCAAGATGACACTGACCTAATCAAAGTTGAAATTGAACAAAATATTCAGAATGTCAAAGCCCCACATAGACCATCCTTGGATGCTGGTATGAACAGAATAAATCCTGAGTAGTTGAATGTTAGTCTGTAGACACTAACGACACTTTAGGTTTTCTAGCCATTCTGCCCAAATGTTGAAATTTCACAAGACTTTTCACTAGGTGAGCAAGAGGTAACACACAAGTCATCAATCTATAAGAGCACCATGCTGGCACAGTGGTTAGCACTGCTGCCTTACAGCACCAGGGACCTGGGTTTGATTCCCGGCTTGGGTCACTGTCTTTGCAGAATCTGCACGTTCTCCCTATGCCTGCGTGGGTTTCCTCTGGGTGCTCCGGTTTGCTCCCAGTGTGAAAGATGTGCTGGTTAGGTGCATTGGCCATGCTAAATTCTCCCTCCGTGTACCTGAACAGGCTGTAGTGTAGCAATTAGGGGATTTTCACTTAATTGCAGTGTTAATGTAAGCCTACTTGTGACACGAATAAATAAACTTAAATTTAAGTTAAATTTCAAGCATTGCTATCTCATAACTTGCCTATTCTCTTTACATTTGCTGACTGACCTGCTGGGGGTTTCAGATTCCAACATTTTCTGAATTTTTCTGAATTTCCATCAGCTATGGGTTTTTTATTTTTGGAACTTTATTAACTAAGTTTTTTTTCTTCATAATTAAATATTCAAATATGAAGAAAATTTCAAATCTTACTTGCTAATAAAACAAATAGCATTGAGAACTTGGCTTTCATGTTTA
Source organism: Mustelus asterias (assembly GCF_964213995.1). NCBI lineage: Eukaryota > Metazoa > Chordata > Chondrichthyes > Carcharhiniformes > Triakidae > Mustelus > Mustelus asterias. The sequence goes on from NC_135803.1 coordinate 41,342,682, forward strand.
AATTCAGAATCGGATTTTAATATGGAGTTTATATAACTTTAGCATTTCTGAAACTTGGTTAGTAATACCGAAGGCAATGATCTGTGTTTCATCCATTCTTGCTTGAGTACCCTGAGAACATTACAGCTTTCCAATGCAACAGGTTAATTATATTTAATGAGTGGATTCATTTCTGCTGGAACAAATAAATAGTGGAATGAATAGCGGACGTTAAGAGCAAAAGGCAAAATACTGCAGATGCTGGAAATTACACAAAGGCTGTGATTTTCCAACCCTGTCATGGCCCGACCTGCTGTGGGGGATTTGGCAGCCCAGCTGAAGTCCACTGACTTTTGGCAGGACTGGTGATCGCAGCAGTGGGTGGAGCTGAAAAATCCCACCCAAGGTCTGGCAACATCGATGATGTATCATCAGAATTTCTGAACAGAGGTCGTTGACCTGAAAATTGCCCAACTGTGTTTTTCCTATGTGTATTATGATTGCATGCACTGTGATTGGTGTGATATATGTATATATTGTATGTTGGGGTTTGGGGTGCGGACTGCCCCTTTAAGAATGTTGGTCAGGCAACCCTTGGGCAATTGGCTGCTCCCAGTGTTGGGGCTTAGTTGGGTAGTATGAAAGCTGACTGTGAACAGTGCACACCTCTAATAAAGTGCTCCACTGTTCAAATCATCAAGCCTATCTTTATGCACCCTCAGTCCATAAGGGCATACCTAACAAGTAACTATATTTATTATAGGAGACCAAAGGGTAGTTGACATCTCCAATTCAAACTTTACATTCAGAATTTATTAGACAAATTCACAGTTTCTTTGGCCAGAACTTTATGCTGCCCACCACCCCTCCCCAGACATGGGAAAGGGCTTACAGACTTGCTGAGGGGTTGGAGAGACTTAAAATGGCATGACATAGTGATGGTAGCCTGCCCATTGCCTACACCACAACCACCGCCCGCCGCACCCCCCCACACCCCCACCCAGCCCCATCCCATGCAGCATGATGGGTGCAACTTAAGGGTTTATCTGGCAGCCTGTCTGCTACCTCGGGTTGGCAGGGGTGTTGGTGGTGAGGACAGGCGCGGTTCAGGCATCCTGTGCCCTAACTGAAGCCCACCTCAACAGTAATTATCTTCCATGCTTGCTTTCCCCCCCCCCCCCCCCTTCACTGAAACCTACCTGACACACCTCCCCACCCTCCTCACTGAAACCTACCTGACCTCCCATGACAAAGCCTGCCTGAATTACCTCGGGATCCAGCCTCAATCACTGTTCCTCATTGGGGGCCATTGCAGTCCCAGCAGTGGCGAGCACTCCCAGTGGCGCTGCTGGGACGGGAGAGCCGCTGGCCCTCTGGTCGGTCAGCAGCACTGGCAGGACCTCAGACCATTAACAGCCTGTCGATTGTAAAATCTGGTCATGGCTTCCCAGGCAGACGTGGGCGGGCTCGCCCCTGAATGTTCAGCCAACGAGCGGGGGCCAGTGCCTCTGTGAAAATATTCTGCTATCCCTGGCTCTTCCTAGAAATTCAATTTCCTCATCTTTACATGTTCAAAGTTGTTATCTGTTCATCCTGATCAATATTTTGAATGCGTCTCTGCCACTAACATTAACAGAAAAACACAATGTATGCAATATATAATGCTTTATATTGCTTGAAAATAACAGTCTGTCGTTCCCCTTCATGATGAATCATTTTCAATTTGGCAAGATTGACATGGACTCCCCTACTGCTTACACTCTCAGAGGAAGTGTGCTCTGTGGAGTGACAGTGATGGATAGTGAATGTTTCCTCATTCCATTGATGTGATTAATTTCACCCACCAGAATATCAATATTTCATGCTATTTTTATTATGGAAAATGAGCAAAAGGTCTCGATAACCTCACACTGGAATGAAATATATGAGCTGACTCCCGTAAAGCAGACTCTGTGGTCATCATTAGTCTGAATTAGATGGCAATTCCAGCACCATAAAAGGAAGCCAGAGAAATTAGCACGAACTCCAATATCAATGGAAAACCCATTACGCATTATTAGATGTGCGGAAAACCAATCTCGACAAGGTGTAAAATATGCATGTTCTGATGGAGTAAAAAGCAAAAGCGGTTAAGTGCAAGGTTTACATATAAATTAAATTAAATGGGCCGAGAAAATAGAGAATAGTAAAGACCAGCGTTCCGTCAGCATTGTTATACATGTATTCCCTGATGGAGTGCCAGTCACCAAATCTGCAAAAACAGATTTATTTACTGAGGAATAGCTTTGATCCTGATTTCAAGAAAATTGGAAGTTCCAAGAAAGATATGCAGGCTGTCCGTTGATGCAATGTACAATTAGATTAAGATGAGATTTGTGGGGTGCTGCTGTCAATGGAGTGGAAGGAACATGCCTACAGTCCCGACAACCGCCCCATAGCAATTTAAAACTGTGCACAGCTCTCATTGTTTTAAGGCAAGATTTCTGTCCCTACTTCAGGAAGAATTCTGAAGTGGGAGTGCTGGAAACTGCTGCATCCACAGGCAGCCCCAACGTGCCAGGGAGCCCGGACAGGTCTAGAGTCTGTGCTTAGTGAAGAGGATGGGGAACTGAGTTCAACAGACTGGGGGGGGAGAGGAGGAAGGGTTAAAGGGGAGGATTACCTTTTGGAGGAGGATACCTCAGGTGAGCCCATGCGGACCCCTCACTCACTTCCCAACACCAGCTCACATAACTAAAGCTGCCAGGATTCCCCCCAGCTACAGATGAAATACCAGTGGTGGCAGGGTAAATGAGCTTTAAGCACCCCAATAGGCCCAAGGGTGGGCTGTCCGCCCAACATCTTCCCTGTCACCCTTTAACTTTCAGACAGTTTGGGGTGGGTGAATAGGCAGCAGGTAGGCCACCCACTGGGCACCCGCCTTCAAACCGAGTGATGTGGGAGCTTAAACGCCACCCCAGTGTGTGATGTATTATCTGGCCTGAAGGCCAGTAAACGGATAGGTCCACACAACATTGACATTGCAGCCAGAGATATTTTAATCAGTTCATTTCTCCAAGTATTCGGTCGGAAGTTAAATTGAGAACATTAAATAGAACCAGGCAGTCATTTGGGCCCTCCAGCCTCCCCTGCTTTTCATTAAAATTGTGGCCGATCTGATTGTGGCCTTAATTACACATTTCTGCCTGTGCAACACTAAACCACCCCACCCCAAATTCTTGACTCCCTTGTAAATCAAAAACCTGTCTACTCAGCCTCGAATATATTCAATGTCCCAGCCTCCACTGCTCGCTGGGACAAGGAATTCCAAAGATTAATGACCGTCTGGGAGAAGAAATTCCACCTCATCTCTTGTCTTAAATGAGAGCTGACCCTTCATTCTGAAACTGTGTCTTAAGCTTTGAGCCTTGGACTTCAGTAACATTTATGTGATAGCTTTTCGAACCTACCATGCCTCTATACACCTTATGTATTGCCCCTCGTGAACATTGGCTTTTTGCCTCACTGGTAATGAATGACGGGAAGAGAGTGGGATGATTGGCTTTGCTGTGAATTCAGGAGAGCAGTCGGGAAACGCTGAAGAATTCAGAGTTGGACCAGCTCAGCACATCATTAACAAAGTTTACAGAGAGCTCCATCAGCTGACTCCAGCCTCACAGTGGTTCCCAAAGGGTGCGGCGCGCCACACTGGTGTTAAGTCTTAACACAAAGAGAGATGGCATCAAATCTGGAAACTTCTACGGGTTTCTATACATGAATGTTTAAATGTTTCTTTGATGTCCTTGAATCTTCCCGCCCTCCTTTCTCGCTGCACCAGTGTGGCGCGCCGCACCCTTTGGGAACCACCGTGACCAGAATGCCTGCCAAAGCCACTATACGGCTCTGTTCAAGTATTGGGTGTCACACCCCAAAGTTGATTTTTTTTTTGGTCTCTGTTTTCTACCTGGAAAACAGATGTACTTAGAATCAGTTTCTACTCCATTGTTAATCATATTGGAGTTCCTTCAGACATTTTCGGTGGTCCTATTAAATACCTTTTTCATTTTGTTCTCCAACGAATATTTCGCCTTTTGTCAACACCTGCTTCTGATTATAGTGTGTGTGTGAAGCATACCACATTGAGAGCAACAATCAACTCACCTCATCAACATAATCATTAAAAAGTCTTCTTTCAGTATGATGAGTTTGGTGCCATATAGATTCTTTTACTTTATCGCCTTTTGCTGTGAAAAATATATGGTACATGTAGGTTTTTATGAAGTATCTGTAAGTAAAGGGGGTGATTAAGCTAGATTTTGCAGGATTATCCACTCTTACCACAAAAGTTATTATGATTCTAATTTTTGAGCTTTTCTAAAGAACCTATACTCCTTGCTGTTAACCTTGGTGCCCCTATGCTGTTTTTTTCAATGGTAACTCAGTGTGTGATGCAACCGTGCCAGTATTGCTACATTGCCCTTATGTCATGGAAAATGCATTGATGGGCAGCCTTTTTATTTATCAGAAATATCATCAGGCGACTTCTTACAATGTTGTCAATTTTCTATCATCGTAAACGTTAAGCAATTTCCTTTCAAGGAATACATAACCATAATGCAGCTCATTGGTTATTAACAAAAATGACTGTGGTTGTCTAACGGAATGATAGAAAGGAAGTTCCTGATTTGATTTATTATTGTCACATGTATTGGGACACAGTGAAAAGTATTGTTTCTTGCGTGCTATACAGACAAAGCATACCATTCATGGAGTACATAGGGGAGAGGGAAAGGAGAGGGCACAGTGTTACAATCATAGCTAGGGTGTAGAGAAAGATCAGCTTAATATATGATAAGTCCATTCAAATGGAAGAAGCTGTTCTGCTCCGGGGCAGAAGGACAAAAGAAAGTATAGTACGGCCCTGATTTTACCAGCACATCCGGCCCACAGAACGACGTTCTCCATTGGCCTCGGGCGCGATCTTACGAGCCTGGGGTGGGCGTGCCGGCAAGATTCCGGCCTAGTTTCAAAAACCAGTGGACTACTTTCTGACACCAACCACTTTATTCAGTGGATCACCAATAAATTATAATGGTAACTAACCTTTCTCCTCTTTAATTGGAAGGGAAAGCATTTTTATTCAAAAAGAATAAAGTTTTAATTACCTTACGGAAGGTGAAAGAAAGATCTGAGTTGCCTATTGACTGAAGAATTTGTGTTTTATTGTCCATCAGCAGCAGAATGAAAGCCAAATGCTTTGTTTTTCCTCAGCAATAATAATGTTTCTTCACATCTTTTGTTCAGTCAGTATACCTCCGCATTTAGAGAAATGGGAAGAAGTGAATCTGCAAAGTGCTAAAACTCCCGAGGATCAATGGGTTCCAGAAAGGAGACGTTCCAACAGGGCAACCTCGCAGGAGTTCTTATGGTAAAGAGCATCTTCTATACTAATCAGTCTTGCAGTGGCAACTTGCTCGAGGGTTGACATGCTGCTCATTCTGCCACGCCTCTTGGCACTGCCCTTTCCTCTTCCTTTGCTAGCAAGAGCCTTCCATTTTCAACTTCCGTGAGGAAAGAGCAATATTACTCATGAGGCGGTTTCCCATTGCCTGCGTCGTAACTACTCAGTCTTGCACTTTAAAAATGTAATGCAAGATGGTGGCCGGGATTTTCTGATCCCACTTTTGGCGGGTACCATCTCGGGTGGGACGAAAAATTTGGTGTGGCAGCCAAACGTCTATTGACTTCTTGTGGGAATTTACAGGCTAAACCATCCCCCCTTCCCCCCCTCCCCCCCCGCCCCCCCGCCCCCCCAACCCCCACCTCTCCCCCACCATCCGCGGCTGGTGTTTCAGTAGCTCTCCATAAACTATATATTTTTTAACCTGTGATTATTAACTGGGTAAATTCATAAACTGGGTTAAGCAGTACAAAGAAAAGCTATATGCAGTTGGGGTGCAAAAAGGAACAAAGAACAAAGAAAATTACAGCACAGGAACAGGCCCTTCGCCCCTCCCCCCCCCCCCCCCCCCAAAGCCTGCACCAACCATGCTGCCCGACTGAACTGAACTGAAACCCTTCCGGGTCCATATCCTTCCATTCCCATCCTATTCATGCATTTGTCATTAAAAGTCACTATCGTATCTGCTTCCACTATCTCCCCAGGCAGCGAGTTCTAGTCACCCACCACCCTCTGTGTAAAAAAACTTGCCTCATACATTTCCTTTAAACCTTGCCCCTCACACCTTAAACCTGTGCCACCTAGTAATTGTCTCTTCCACCCTGGGAAAAAGTTTCTGACTATCCACTCTGCCCCTCATAATCTTGTAGACTTTTATCAGGTCGCCCCCTCAACCTCCATCGTTCCAGTGACAACAAACCAAGTTTCTCCAACCTCTCCTCATAGCTAATGCTCTCCATATTAGGCAACATCCTGGTAAATCTTTTCTGTACCCTTTCCAAAGCCTCCACATTCTTCTGGTAGTGTGGTGACCAGAATTGAACACTATATTCCAAGTGCGACCTAACTAAGGTTCTATAAAGCTGCAACATGACTTGCCAATTTTTAAACTCAATGCCCCGGCCGTTGAAGGCAAGCACCGTATGCCTTCTTGACTATCTTCTCCACCTGCGTTGCCACTTTCAGTGACCTGTGTATCTGTACACTCAGATCCTTCTGCTATCAATACTCTTAAGGGTTTTGCCATTTACTGTATATTTTCCATCTGTATTAGACCTTCCAAAATGCATTACCTCACATATGTCCAGATTAAACTCCATCTGCCATCTCTCCATCCAAGTCTCCAACGGATCCATATCCTGCTGTATCCTCTGATGGTCCTCATTGCTATCCGCAATTCCACCAACCTTTGTGTCATCCATGAATGTACTAATTAAACCAGTTACATTTTCCTCCAAATCATTAGCAAAGGTCCCAGCACTGATCCTTGAGGAATTTGTCACAGCCCTCCATTCAGAAACGCACCCTTCCACTGCTACCCTCTATCTTCTACAACCGAGCCAGTTCTGTATGCATCTTACCAGCTCACCTCTGATCCCGTGCAACTTCATCTTCTGTACCAATCTGCCATGAGGGACCTTGTCAAAGGCCTTACTGAAGTCCATGTAGACATCAACCATGGCCATACCCTCATCAATCATCATCCTCACTTCCTCGAAAAACTCGATCAAGTTAGTGAGACACGACCTTCCCTTCACAAAACCATGTTGCCTCTTGCTAATACGTCCACTTATTCCAAGTGGGAGTAAATCCTGTCTCGAAGAATCCTCTCCAATAATTTCTCTACCACTGACGTAAGGCTCACTGGCCTGTAGTTACTTGGATTATTCTTTCAATTATGCGATCTGGGCTTTTCCCTAACACTTGTTCTTACTTCCATGGGAGTACGGCAGTGTCCATAACCAGGCTGAGCCCATTATGATCTGCAAGCTGCACTGTTATTCTCTGCTATTTACAAATTGGGGCACATTATTAATACCTAAACTGACAGACTAAAATACATGGGGTACTGGCCATATTCTCCAACCACACTTGAAGGCAGAAAATAACAGGTGGAATTTTCCCATCCCGCCACCTGCCACTGGAATCGTAGCAGGTGGGGCAGAAAATTTAGTGGATCATTTAAAGGTCCGTTGATCTCGAGTGGGAATTTCCAGTCTTCTGGCATGTGCAGCCAGAAAATCCCATCCATGATTTCACAAACAATTACATACTGGCTAAAACTACTTGGTTAAAATTATTTGCAAGTGAAAAAAAATTACAGAAACAAAACCTTTACAGAACCCTTCCTGAAATCCTTTCTTTTCACTTGTGTATCTATGTCCTTTACCAATATTGCTGCTCCTGATTTCCACAGTTCCCAGCTCCTCCTAAAGATCTTATAGGCTGGAACATTTAGTTCCAATTCATGTCCAGCTTGAAATTTTAACTTGGCTGTTTTCTCTAGGAATGCTGACTGGCCTATTTAATCTTTACGACATTTTAAATTTATTTTCCTTTCGTAAAATTAATTTATTTGCTAAAATTGAGAGAAAAGTGCTCTTTTGCCTGCCTGTAAGCCTCAAGCTGATTCTCATTTCCTAAGTGAAGTGAAACGGAAAAAGAATAACTTGTTATATATGTTACTCGCTGTAAATTTAATTTAGTGTAATCCAATCTATCTCTCCAAAGAAAAATGTTACATCTATTTGTTAAGTGTTATAAACTGGGCTGCATTGTGCAAAAATGAAAGGACTACATTAACCTAATGCTGTTCCATCAGAGCAAACAAGCAATGTGGATGGGTCAAAATCCTCTGATCCATCTACTCTGTCCCATGCAATTATGATATCCTGTTTATCACAATATGTGCATTCTGCAGGCCATACAAAACCTTCTGGGAGAGGCAAAAAAAAAAGATAAGAACCCCAACCAATTTAAGGGAGGTAAAAGTCAGGGAAATTCCTTTCTGGGTAGGGGTTTCGGGTCATGGGGTAGTTAGATCAAGCGGAGAGGGAGACGTAGGCCAGTATTTTACGACCTCGCTCGGGTGAGGCTCGTAAAATCCCAACCAAGGCCAACGGGGAATTCCGTTCTGCGAGCCGCGCACGCCTCAGTTCCAGCTTTAGTGTCAGATTGGAGGCAGAGGCATGGGGGAGTCCTTGGGGGTGGGGTGTTGGGAGTATCAGCGGTGCTGGGAATACCCTGAGGGTTGATTAGTTGGGGGAATGAGGAGTCTGAAATGTGGCGGACGTCCCATGCAGTGCTGGGTCTGGGTGTTTTAAATAGTTAAGCTGAAGTTAGAAGTGGTTTAGTTTCTTCTAACTCTTTCAGAGTAACATTGGTGGCAGAAACGGTCAATGTTTGCGATTTAAAGCGCTTTGTTGGATAGTTCCCAGTGCAGTACAATTGTCCAGGGGAAGTTAGTGCTTCTGGACAATTGCCAAGTAAAGCCTTCCTTGGGAACTTCTGAGAGGAATTTCTCAGCACATCTTTGGGGTATCCTCCAAATCCAACACTACGGGGAGCCAGGAAATTATGGATCAGTGTTACAATCCAGTGAACATCCATCAAAATTCAAAGTAACAGTTCACCTTAAATCCCTGAGCTGCCTGATTTAAGATATCCAATCCCTCAACAACCGGAGAAGCATTGGAGTTTTCACAGAAGTACATTTGAATCCTTCTACGATACCTCTGGTTTCCTAAAGAAAAATTGGTACATTTAGATCCTTCTGAACTGGATTACTTCATCTTTGGGAACTGTGGGTGCAGCCTCCTGGATTAAACCCATTCTTCTCCACTTATTATTTAATTGTTAAATATGTTCTTATTTTACCTGTGCTGGAGTTAGTAGCTTCTCAGTGCGTGCTTGTCATATGTTCTAATGTCATTTCTTGATTCTAGGTTTGCATCAAGTGATTTGAAACTTTTGATAAAGAAATCGAGATTTTTAAAAGCTTCTTTCCTTTCCAATTTAGAAAGAGCTGCATTCCTTTAATACTGATTTGCTGAAATAAGTGCTCAGGATGTGTTCTTAACAGATAATGGGTATAGTAACAGGTCATGTCAACATTAACCTTTCCTCAATTTACTTTGCTAGCAAATAAGGCATTTAAACTTCTCTCCATTTCCAAATAGAAAAGAGGCCCCATAATACCGAATAGACAGTATGAATGAGGTAATGTCTAGTTCTAAGTCAAGTGCTGCCAATTCTGTGGATGAAGACTTCTAGGTACAAATGATTTTCTGTTAGCCTGTATCCATTTTCTGAATTCAAAAGTATAATATCCCAAATATATGTGAATTCCATCTATTTTTGAGGTACTTCTATCACAATCTGGACCATAAAGATCAACTTGAAGCAATCAAGTCCGAACACCTCAGGCATGGGCTAATCAAGCTTAGCACTTGCTGAGCAATAATCTGCTCACTGATGCTCAGTTTGGGTTCCACCAGGGTCACTCTGCTCCTGACCTCATCACAACCTTAGTTCAAACATGGACAAAAATGCTGAAATCCAGAGGTGAGGTGTGAGTGATTCCTTTGACACCAAGGCAGCATTTAAGTGAGTGTGGCTTCAAGTAGCCCTGGCAAAACTGGGGCCAATGGAAATCAGGGGGAAAAAACTCACTAAAGTTGGAATCATACCTAGCACAAAAGAAGAGGATGTGGAGTTGCCGGCGTTGGACTTGGGTGGGCACAGTAAGAAGTCTCACAACACCAGGTTAAAGCCCAACAGGTTTATTTGGTAGCACAAGCTTTTGGAATGTTGCCCCTTCATCAGATGAGTCACCTGATGAAGGGGCAATGCTCCAAAAGCTTGTGCTACTAAATAAACTTGTTGGACTTTAACCTGGTGTTGTGAGACTACTTACAAAAGAAAGTGGTTGTAGTTGTTGATCAATTATCTCAGTTGCAGGACATTACTGCAGGAGATCCTCAGGGTAATGTCCCAGGACCAACCATCTTCAGCTGCTTCATTAATTACCTTCCTTCCATCACAAGGTCAGAAGTGAGGATGTTTGCCGATGACTGCACACTGAGGCAGTCCATTCCAAATGCAGAAAAACTTGGACAATATCCAGGCTTGGGCTGATAAGTGGCAAGTAACATTCAATCCGCACAAGTGCCAGGCAATGACCATCTCCAACAAGACAGAATCTAACTATTCCCCCTTGTCACAGCGCCAGGGACCCGGGTTCAATTAAGGCCTCGGGTCACTGTCTGTGTGAAGTTTGCACGTTCTCCCTGTGTCTTCGTGGGTTTCCTCCGGGTGCTCCGGTTTCCTCCCACAGTCCAAAGATGTGTTAGGTTGATTGGTCACGCTAAATTGACCCTAGTGTCGGGGGGATTAATAGGGTAAATGTGCGGGGTTATGGGAATAGGGCCTGGTGGGATTGTGGTCGGTACAGACTTGATGATCCAAATGGCCTCCTTCTGTACTGTAGGGATTTTCTGATTCTATGACATTCTAACATTCAATGGCATCACCATCACTGAATACTCCACCCCACTCCCTACTATCAACATCCTGGATGTTGCCATTGACAAGAACCTGAACTGGACCAGGCAAATAAATACTGTGGCTACAAGAACAGGTCAGAGACTAGGAATCCTGTGATGAGTAACTCACCTCCAGACTTCCCAAAGCCTGTCTACCATCTACAAGGCACAAGTCAAGAGCATGCTGGAATACTCCCCATTTGCCTGGATGAGTGTAGGTCCAACAACACTCAAGAAGCTCGACAACATCCAGGACATAACAGCTCACTTGATTGGCACGCCATCTGCAAAAATTCACTCCCTTCACCATTGACGCACAGTAGCAGCATGTGTACCATCTGATGCACTGCAGGAACCCACCAAGGCTCCTGTGACAGCTCCTTCCAAACCCGTGACCAGTATCATCTAGAAGGACAAGGGCGGCAGATGCATGGGAACACCATCACCTGGAAGTTCCCCTCCAAGTCACTCACCATACGGATGTGGAACTATATTGTCGTTCCTTCAATGTCACTGGGTCAAAGACCTGGAACTCCCTAACAGCATCCCTACACTATGTGGGTTGTAGCGGTTCAAGAAGGCAGCTCACCACCACTTTCTCAGGGAAATTAGGGATGAGCAATAAATGCTGGCATAGACAGCGATGCCAGATCCCAAAGTGGCAAATAATATTCACGCAACACAACTCTAAGTAAATGAAAATCTCCAACAAGAGATTGCAGCATGTTGGTGTAGCAGGCGGTAAAGAAGGCAAATGGTATGTTGGCCTTCATAGCAAGAGGATTTGAGTACAGGAGCAGGGATGTCTTGCTGAATTATACAGGACCTTGGTGAGGCCACACCTGGAAAATTGTGTGCAGTTTTGGTCTCCTTATCTGAGGAAGGATGTTCTGGCTGTAGAAGGGGTGCAGAGAAGGTTCACCAGACTGATTCCTGACGTATACGATTGAGTTGGTTAGGATTATAATCACTGGAGTTTAGAAGAATAAGAATATAAGAACTAGGAGCAGGTGTAGGCCATCTGGCTCCTCGAGCCTGCTCCACCATTCAATAAGATCATGGCTGATCTTTTTGTGGACTCAGCTCCACTTACCCGCCGCTCAACATAACCCTTAATTCGTTTACTGTTCAAAAATTTATCTATCCTTGCCTAAAAAACATTCAATGAGATAGCCTCAACTGCTTCACTGGGCAGGGAGTTCCACAGATTCACAACCCTTTGTATGAAGAAGTTCTTCCTCAACTCAGTCCTAAATCTGCTTCCCCTTATTTTGAGGCCATGCCCCCTAGTTCTAGTTTCACCTGCCAGTGGAAACAACTTCCCTGCTTCTATCTTATCTATTCCCTTCATAATCTTATATGTTTCTATAAGATCTCCCCTCATTCTTCTGAATTCCAATGAGTATAGCCCCAGTCTACTCAGTCTCTCCTCATAAGCCAACCCTCTCAACTCCGGAATCAACCTAGTGAATCTCCTCTGCACCCCTTCCAGTGCCCAGTATATCCTTTCTTAAGTAAGGAGACCAAACTATACACAGTACTCCAGGTGTGGCCTCACCAGCACCTTATACAGCTGCAACATAACCTCGCTGTTTTTAAACTCCATCCCTGTAGCAGTGAAGGACAAAATTCCATTTGCCTTTTTAATTACCTGCTGCACCTGCAAACCAACTCCTTGTGGTTCTTGCACAAGGACACCCAGGTCTCTCTGCACAGCCGCATACTGCAATTTTTTACCATTTAAATAATAGTCCATTTTGCTGTTATTCCTACCAAAATGGATGACCTCACATTTGAGGAATGAGGGAGGTTCTCATAGAAACCTATAAAATTCTAACAGGCCTTATAGGGTAGATGCAACAAGGATGTTCCCGTTGGTGGGGGTGTCCAGAACCAGGAGTTATACTCTAAGGATACAGAGTAAACCTTTTAGGTCTGAGATGAGGAGAAGTATCTTCACCCGGAGTGGTCAGCCTGAGGAATTTGCTGCTATGGAAATCAGTTGAAGCCAAAACATTTCAAGAAGAAGTTAGATGTAGCTCTTGGGGCAAAGGAAATCAAAAGATATGGGGGGGAAGATGGGATCAAGCTATTGAGTTGGATGATCAGCCATGTTCATGATGAATGGTGGAGCAGGCTCGAAGAGCAGCCTACCCCTGTTGCTATTTTCTATGTTTCCCTTGATATTCAGGGATATTGCCATCGTCAAATCCCCCACCATCAACATCTAACGGCCATCATTGAAGAGAAATTTAACTAAACCAGCCACATAAATACTGTAGTTAGAGCAGTGGATCAGAAATTGGATTCACAGTGAATGGCTCATTTCCTTACTTCCCAAAGCTTTCCTATAAGTCACAAGTTAGAAAGCCTGCTTGATTGGTACCCCATCCACCACCTTAAACATTCACTTCCACTGGTATACCATAACTCCAGTGTACACCATTACAAGATGCATTGCAGCCACTCACTAAGGCTTCTTTGATATAACCTTCAAAACCAGTGACCTCTACCATCTAGAACAAGGGCAGCAGATGAATGGGAACACCACCATGAGTAGGTATGCCTGTACATCACACAACATCCTGAATTGGAAATCTATTGCTGTTCCTTCAATAAACTCTTGGAACACCCACCTGAACAACTCTCTGGATACATCTGAGTGTTCCACTCACCTGATGAAGGAGCAGCGCTCCGAAAGCTCATGATTCCAAATAAACCTGTTGGACTTTAACCTAGTGTTGTGAGACTTCTTATTGTGCCCACCCCAGTCTAATGTCAGCATCTCCACATCAGGCAGATCTTGTCATCTGCAAATTTGCAGATTATACTCCCAACAGGTATGTCCAGATTAAATAAAAAATGTAAAGAGCAACAGTGTCAAGACCAATCTCTGGAGGTCCACACCGATTATCAGTCTCCGAATAAGATCCAAATACATCGTTAACTCATTTCATCACGAGTCCCTTATAGCCAGTTCTCGAGTATGCTTTAGCCGCTCAGTACTGCCTTTGACATTTCTCTGATGTTTTACTCAATTGAAAAGACTTTTCCTTTACTCCCACAATTGTGTGTGATTTTTTTTTTCCTTTGGCCTTTTAGCTGATCTAATAGCATCTGTCTGATGGAAATGAACCAATTTATAGTTACACCTTCATCGCACTACATGAGCTAAATGTTACAATTATGGATATAAAAATAATATTTTTCTCCCATTCAGGTCATCAGAAAATAGGATCCCATCTGAACTGGCATCTAGCAAAAATGCTTTGGAACTACACTCAGCATCAACAGAACTGGAACCAATGCCAACAGCGCAGGTAGAATATATGACTGTGACTTAAGGGAAGTGAATTACTAAACAACATCACAATGCTGAAATATTTGGTCTTGTAAAAACATTATACAATGACGTTTCCAGAACTTTTCACCAGATGAATATGATGCTCCTGGATTTTCAACGTTAAGCAAAAAAAGGACAGTTTTAACTCAAGTGGGTGGAGATCAACTCTTGCAGCATGGGACCCAGGAGGTTTTAACATTCCTCTTCATCTCCTGTGGCAAACCCAACATGGTTGGCAGATGGAGGAAGTTTGGATGTTCCTGTGTCCCATTTTGAATATCAAAACTAGAGGGTGGGCGTAAGTACTGTACTAATAGCCTATTAAGTGGAATGATATCAGTAGAAAACTCCATGAAATACCCAATTTCAGATATAAACTTTGTATCATGGATGCAGATCCAAATTAATGTTATTTCTATGCGAAGGTAAGAATATTTTAGAATTGGTATGGTAAATTGGATTGCCTTCAGAAAACTATTGTAGATTGATGTGCATACCAAGTGTTGTATATAGTGTCCCTCTCCCCTCACCCAGGGAGCAGCTTGGGAGGTGAAGGTGCTTTTAATCAGGGTGTGAGAACCATCACCTTCCCCTCAGTACCCCAAGGCCATCTTGGGCCCTTAAGTGCACTATCATCCCTACACTGCTGGTATTCTACCAGTGGAGATTTTGGGGGGGTGAAATAGGCCATGGGCGTAAGCCAACCAGTAAAAGACAGCGGTGGGGCAAGGATAAGTAGCCCCTCCTGATCAGGCACACTTGCCTCTTTTAAGGGCCATTTCAGTGCTCTGGGACTTTGTCCCAGTTTTAATAAAAAGTGAAAAATCAAAAGTAGCCATCTAGCCCTCCCTCCTCACAACCCCACACACTCCCCATGCTTATCCATGCCACCTCATGCCTGCCAACCTTTGCTGCTTTACCCATCCTCATGGCTCTCTATAGTTCTTATGTCAACTTTGTGCCAACTCATGCTAACTGATGATCCTCACATATCCCCATGTACCTTCATAGCCCCTATGATAACTCATCAAGTGTCCATTGTGTGTAGACCTCCAGGGCCACTCAGATAAAGTTCTATGTACTTATTACAGATTTCAGAGTTTAAAAATAATACTCTCATTGATAAATGCTCATCCAATACATTTGATTCCTTTCACGTATTTAATCCCTGATTTAAAAAAAACATAACCTCACATCGATGATAGCTGATTTCTTTATCACTACTTGGGGCTATCGATCAAACAGTGAATTTATAGGCTCTCTGTGGTGATAATGATAGGTTGTCGAAGTAGTCCAGCAGCACTAATCCTATAATGATAACCCTTGGACTTATGTCAACAAACAGATAGTGACATTGCAAACAATTTCTTTTGCAACTACAGGCTGATTTTTTTTTTCAAACATGCAAAGAGCAGGGGATTTAGCTGACTTGATACTTAGACCTTGTCCACTTTTTACACATATTCATGTCTACCTTTTACAAATTGAAGTGGGTACTTGACCTCACCCAAAGGGGTACCTTACCTCTTCAAAGATCTCTGGCATGTTTAGACCATTTCCTCCAATGTGTGAAGCCCACAGGTTATGTTTTAGAAAGCTCGGTTACCAAAATTCTTTCCAAGTCAAGGCAGCTGCATTATTAAATGTGCACTTGCCTCCGTGAACCATGTTGGGCAAAAGATGTCCTGCATTCACATCCCTGATGAAAATAGTGGGTGCCGGGTTCAGGGTGGGTCTTCAGAACTCCAGTGCCATTTTGGCTACGATCAAAGCCTTTCCTACTCAGCAGAAATTCAGGCCTAAGATGTGTCCTCTGGTGACTGACTCTTCTGGGAGAAAACTCAAGGAATGGGAACATTGAGTGTGGAACAGTATCCCCAAATTCCAAGCAAATTTGCTTATATCACATCACGCAGGAGAAGACCAAGGAAATGAGGAGAAATTTCTTCATACAAAGGATTGTGTACCTTTGGAATTGTCTAGAATCATAGAATCCCAACAGTGCAAAAGGAGGTCATTTGGCCCAACAAGTCTGCACCAACTCTCCAAAAGAGCATCTTGCCTGGGCCCACAGTCTGCCCTATCCTTGTAAATCCACACATTTAGCATGGCTAATCCCCCTAACCTGTACATCTTGGAACTCTAAGGGGCAATTTAGCATGGCCAATCCACCTTCCCTGCACTCTCTTGCCATTCAAAATTTTGAGAACATCTATCAAATCTCCCCTCAACATTCCATATTCCGAGGAGAACAGTCCCAGTTTTTTTCAGTCTCTGCACATAACGTAAATATTTCATCCCTGGCACCATTCTAATAAAAGCGCTCTACAATCTCTCTAAAATCTTGACATCCTTCTTTAAGTGTGGTGCCCAAACTTGACCATAATACTCCACCTGGAAAGAAATGTTCTCATAAATGTTTAACATTACTTCCTTACATTATTACTTTCTGCCTCTATTTATAAAACAAAGGATTCTTAATGCTTTTGTAACAGCTTTCTCAGCTGGCTTTGTTCTCCTTGGAGCAGAGAATGTTGAGGGGAGTTTTGATTGATGTATTCAAAACCTTGAATGGTTTTGAGTGTTAGATATGTCCGTCAGCAGAGCACACTTTTAAAAGCGATTGGTGAAGCAACTGGAAATGACATGAGGGAAAAACAATTCTGGCAGCCAAGTGTTATGATACGGAATACACAATGAGAAAGGATGGTAGAAGCAGATTCAATATCTTTGAAAAGGGAATTAGACAAATACTTGGAGGTCAAACCATGTGGGGCTACGCTCCAGGTCTCTCTGTTCTTGCATCCCTTTTCAAAATTCTGCCACTTAGTTTACATTGCCTCTCAATAATCTTCCTACCAAATTGTATAACTCCACATTTCTCTGCATTAAATTCCATCTAACGTGTTTCTGCCCATTTCACATATCCATGTTCTCCTGAAGCCTGATAATCTCCAATGCTTCCTGCATTTCCAAATTCTGCATTATTTACAAACTCTGAAATCATGTCTTGTCTCCTCCAGTTCAGTTCCTTACTATATATTAAAAAGAACAGTGGACCTAGAACCAATGCTGGAGAGCTCCTAAAGTTAGATTTTCAGATAGCATAAAGGACATCCTAGTCCTTCACATTTTGCACAATTTTCCTAAAGACACTCTTATGGGATCTACACAGCATAGGCCTATCTAATCCTTCTGCAGAAATGCTCAGTGCACGTCCACATGCTCTACAAGGTTTTATTTTTGAAATTCATAGCAAAACCTAGCTCATCAAATTCTTGTATAATTTTATCATTGATTGAATCATTTGCTTTATATGAACGTAAGAAATAGCAGAAATAGGCCATTTGGCACCTTGTGCCTGCTCATCCATTCATTGATATCATGGCTGACCTGTTTGTATTTCCAATTCTACATTCCCATCTACCCCCGATCTTTGATTCCCTTGCCTAACAAGAATCGATCTACCTCTGCCTTAAAAAATATTCAGTGTCCCCGCCTCCATTGCCTTCCAAGGCAGAAAGTTCCAAAATTGGATGGCCCTCTGAGAGAAACATATTCTCGTCCTCCCTGTCCTAAAAGGACAACCCCTAATTTTAAAACAGAGACCCTGAGTTCTAGGCTCCCCCACAAGAGAAAACATCATTTCCACATCTGCCTTGTCAAGACTGTTGAGGATCTTCTATACTTCAATCAAGTCACCCCTCGCTCTTCTATACTGTAATGGAAACAAGTCTACTAAACCTCCTCTGATCTGCCATTTACATGCTTCCTTCAATAAGAAGACCAAAACTGTATACAATATTTGAGATGAGGTCTCACGAATGCCCTGTATAACTGAAGCATAGTAAGAAGTCTCACAACACCAGGTTAAAGTCCAACAGGTTTATTTGGTAGCAAAAGCCACTAGCTTTCAGAGCACTGCTCCTTCATCAGGCGAGTGGGAGTTCTGTTCACAAACAGGGCATAACAGGTCCTGTTTGTGAACAGAACTCCCACTCAACTGATGAAGGAGCAGCGCTCTGAAAGCTTGTGGCTTGTGCTACCAAATAAACCTGTTGGACTTTAACCTGGTGTTGTGAGACTTCTTACTGTGCTTACCCCAGTCCAACGCCGGCATCTCCACATCATAACTGGAGCATAACATCCTTACTTTTATGTTCGATTCCTCTTGTAATAAAGGATAGCATTCAAGTAGCCTTCTTAATTACTCGTCGTTTCTGTATGCTAACATTTTGTGACTCGTGCACTAGAACACCTAAATCCCTCTGCACGTCTGAATTCTGCAGTTGTTCTCCATTTAAGCATTCCCTTTAAGTAATTAAATAATAAAGTAATTAAATAATACTTTTCTACCTTTTTTATTCTTCCTGTCAAATTGAACAACTTCACATTTTCCCAAATTATACTCCATCTGCCAGATTTTTGCCCACTGACTCAACCCTATCTATATCCGTTTACAACTTCCTTTCTTCCCTTTGTATTATATATTCATCACTCAATCTATTTCTTTTAATTGCTAGTTTCCCTTTCTTGCTATGATAATAGAACAAAGCTACAATTTTGTGTGTTGAAGCACTTGCTTCATACTTGGCTCAAAAACAGTTTTAAATACGCTTATCATAGAATCCCTGCAGTGCAGAAGGAGGCCATTTGGCCCATCCTGTCTGAACTGACTCTCTGACAGAGTGAGTATCTTACCCAGGTCCTCTTCCCCCACCCAATCCCCATAATCCCACACATTTACCATGGCTAATTCATCTGACCTACATATCCTGGGACATTTAAAGGGCAATTTTACAATGGCTAATCCACCTAACTGCAAACGTTGGACTGTGGGAGGAAATTGGAGCACCTGGAGGAAAACCCACGCAGACACGGGGAGAACATGAGAACTCCACATCGACATTTACCCAAGGCCAGAATTGAACCCAGATCCCTGGCGCTGTGAGAGAGCAGTGCTAACAACTGTGCTACCGTGCTGCCCCAGTTAGGTATTGCTTTACAATGAATGAATCAATTAAATTCCGCTTAGTCATCTAGCATTTCAAGGCTCACACCATTTCTTAGGATCATTTGGACCATTTTCTGTCTAAAATAAAACGTAATGAACATGACCAGACTTTGAGATTATGCTGAGAATGCAGTGAGATATAAGTTTGCTGTAACCTAATAGATCCATGACAGTTATTGATCATTTATGTTGCAGGGAAAGACTGAAGTAGATACAGAAGAGTTCATGAAGAGCGATACAAGCACTGAAGATGCTAGCTCTCTTCCCTCAATGGTCTAGGGCATACCCTTCTCCAGAAGCTTTTGCTGTTTGGCACTTTTTGGAATATTTTCCATATTCAGATACTAGTTAACAGTTAGGAGTAAAAAAACTGGTTTTTTAACTCCCTTTTCTAGGCCACAGAGACTGAGATTAAATATAACACTACCGCACTGTCAAATATTATAAAGGTACATAGCAGGGTGAAATTGACAGTCCATTCCAATTATTATTTGAAGTGCTTCCTGACATCAATCTTGAATTTGTCTTTTACCACTTTAGACCGTTGTCACAATGTCCTGCAGTTGTGATTTAATTTGAACTGATGCTCAGCACTTAACCTATTCTATTTCATAAGATCATATGCGGGGTTATTTTAATGCAAGGGTGAAAACAAGCACTAAATGGGTGCTGCGATAATATGGCATGCCTGTTTGAAAGTCTAGATTTAGTCTGCAGTTTTGGGGTTAATTAATGATTAACATGAGTTAAATTTGCCGGGTGGCATCAAAACCAATATCTGCAGGTTTCACACTTAAATACTGTTTGGAAGCATTTTCTGTGGAGTGCCTCCACTGACTGCATCAAGTCAAGAACCTGAGGCACAACAAAACACTTCAAGGTGGCTTGGGAACCAAGAGAGTGGGAGCGCAGCTTCATAGAAATGGCACAGGAGGTACTTGTGGAGGAGATTCAGAGGAAGGAGGATGCTCTAGCTGTAATCTTGGGGGGTGGGGGAGGGAATGGAGTGGGGGGTGAAGGAGCCCACCTTACCCTCTTGTTCCTCTGGCAGCTGGTGGTGCTCCTCCTAACCCAGGGGGACCCTGAGCGAGATACTTATGATTAATCATTCCCTTTCTCCTTGTGATTCCTGTAAGGTGTCCAACAAGACACAGCAGCATTGCATTTGTTCCCTTAGTGAAGTCCTCAGAGAATTTTCAAGATAAAAGTTGGTAGAATGATGGTGAAGTCATGACAGTGTGTCTCGGGAAGCATACCCTATGTGCCTCCAAATTTCTCTTCAAACTTCTAGCAGCTATTGAACAGTGAAACTGAGCATAGCTTGAAATAGCATACAAAATCTATAGCAATCTACCTCTTTATGTCTGTTCCATTGGTTGCTGTTAGGAGAGGTTGTTAATTGAAGCACTGACCACCAAAGTGAGTGCTGACAGGCAATTTGATTGCAATCGGGCCTTTCACAATCCTTGTAGGTAACTGTTCCTAGCATGTGCTTCAACTCTTTTACTGAAATGGCATGTTGTGCTAAAGGTGGGCTGAACAATTATTGCAGCTTAATACTATTGCCGCCTTGGAATCTCTTTTGTGTTTAAAGTATCTGGGAAAAATCACCCTGCGCAGTGGTTAACACTGCTGCCTCACAGCGCCAGGGACCCGGGTGCGATTCCAGCTTGGGTCACTGTCTGTGTGGAGTCTGCACATTCTCCCCATGTCTGTGTGGCTTTCCTCTGGGTGCTCTTGTTTCCTCCCACAGTCCGAAAGATGTGCTGGCTAGATGCATTGGCCATGCTAAATTCTCCCTCTGTGTACCCTAACAGGTAACCTGGTGTTCCCTGGTGTTGTGAGACTTCTTACTGTGCTTACCCTAACAGATGCCAGAGTGTGGCGACTAGGGGAATTTCACAGTAACTTCATTGCAGTGTTAATGTAAGCCTACTTGTGATACTAATAAATAAACTTAAACTTAAAACTTAAACCATATATCTGTATAAGGTCCATTTTTGTTCTCTCCCATTGAATGCTAAATAATCCACATTTTCTATCTTTTTGTGTAAGTGTCCTCTGGCACAAAGGATTAGCCTTAAAGCTGTTCTTTGCACCACTTTCATTATTTGCTTATTTTCCATGTTGTCGTCGAGGCCAAAACTGAATGCAGTATTCAAAGTGCTGTCCAATCTGAAGAAATACACCTTCAGCGTAACCTAATGCTTTATTAGTGTGCGGTTTCCTCACACTGCAGTGTCCCAAAGATGTGCTGCATCTGCTGAGATAGGAACTTACTCAAATCTCTTTCCTGGCACAGAACAATCCCTGGAGTTGAAACGAAACAGGAGTGAAACTGCAGGATTAAGAGATTGGCAATTATCCTCCCACTGAATGGAATCTGGATCTTATTGCTGAATTGTAGCGAGTCTCCAAGATTGCACTTCGTATAAAATGCCATTTTTCATTTTCTGGGTCTCTCAGGATCCCCTCACAGACAGTCTCAGTATCCTTCCTTCCATCTTTCCTTCACACTAACTTTGAGCATGTACTTACTCAGATACAGGCTGAACACCTCTTGGTCAGTGAGTCAACCATTAATCCCAGGCTGTGTGGCAGGTCTGACGTTGTACATATTGGACCAGTGCTCTGTCCCTCCGAAGGACAAAGAAAAGGAAAATCTATTGTATAATTTACTTAAATTGGTAGTTTAGTTAAGCATTCCATTTGCTTTGTTGACTGGTCTGCAATGACTCTGCATGGCCAGTATTGAGTCTAATGTTTCTCCCAGATCACTATCTCTTGCCAATTTGATACCAGTGTGTCTGGCACTTTTTCCAATGCATAAAATTTGTAATTTCATTGAATTCCATCTGACAAAACAACAAGCCATTTAAATAGCGGCAATTTAGAGATAAGCATTTTCATGAGTCCTTTTAGTGGAGTCATTTCCATTGTAATATAAGCTATGTGTTTCTCTTCCTTTCCAGACTCGGATGACCAAAGAACAGCGCTGGGGAAGTGCATTACTGACCCGGAACCACTCAACAGAGGAAGAGTTTGAAAGAGCAAAGGCAGCAGTTGAGGTCTCTAAATGTTTTCACCATTTTCCCCTGATTTAGAGTACAGAACATGACTGGAAAATCTTTCCAGTTTGTACATTAAAAATAACATACCCCTTTTCACAGAATGGATTATAAAACTGCAAATCAGATACGTTCAGTATGCAATGGTCTTTTCCACACTTCTGATTAGATAATATCCTTATTTCTATTTCAGCTCTTATTTTTAAGGCTCAGAAAATGCCATCCTGCATTTCCTTCCTTCCAAGATCAGGGTTCATCGCAGTGTTTTACATTAACTCTATCCAGTTTACAGAATTGTTTCATAGGTTCTCCTTCATTGATCTTTACGTGATCTTATTTTGCTTTGTGATATTATGGTTCAAAGCAAGTTATAGCCATCATAGATTAGAAGCGGAGAAGGCTTCTGAATATAACCACCCAGAAACTTTGCAATTGCTGATATTCTTATCTTACTCGTTCTTCTCTTCCTCTTCTCTTTATTAGCAGCAGATTTGATGTCATGTAGTCACTTTATGAATAGAATATTAAGCTATATCATATTCAGATTTACTTCATCTTTCTTATTCTTTGCAAGCTTAACGATGACCTACAATACAGAGACTTAACCTTCTCCTTCATTGCACAAATGTCAGAATGTGTGGATTGAAAAGCTTCTAAACAATGTAGCATTGCTTCCTTTTATATGGTCAACTGTAATGAATGGGTAAGAATCCTTAGGCTTTTTCAATTGAAACCATGTCAATAATTAGCTCCATTTTTCACATCTTCTAAATTCTGCTTGAAGTGCTGCATATATTTGACTAGCATTGACTTGTGTGGGTGATTATATTCAGAAGCCTTTTCCGCTTATAATTTATGATGGCTATGACTTGTCCTGAACCATAATAACACGAAGCAAACTGAGACACTTAAAGGTCAACAAAATGAGAACCTAAGAAACAATTCTGTAAGTAGCCCAATACTGATTCAAATATATTCCATTTCTACGGTAATTACATCTTTCATATAGCTACTGAGGAAATTACAGAACTAGTTGGGAAATACAATGTAATGCCACTAAAATATGATCTGTTAAACATTACTCGCCTTGTCTGGTGTGGCAAACTGCATGTAGATATATTCACCACCATTACACCCTCCATGCTTAACAAGAACTGCCTGGCAAGTAGTAGAGGACATTGCTTTCACACAGAAATTATGCCAGCATTTTTGGCCATCTTACTCTGCCACTTCAGTCTTTTCCGAGCTGTTCAGTTGGATCATCTCCATGAGCTTACATACAGTGCTAGCTCCATTGAAGTGGAGTGGAGACCTGTACTTCAGTACTCCCGAAAGCCCCTGACTAAGTGATTGGCTGAACCTGTGGTTTTTGATTGAGAAATGAAGAACATGGAAGCGGGGTGTAAAAGTGCACATCCAGACTCGCCTCACTATTTTCCCAATCAAGGGACATGTGTGGTTAGTTGCACCACACAGGGGAGTGGGTGGACTATTGGAGTTGAGGCAGGAGATCAGTGATAATTATACTGAATGGTGGAGCAGGCTCAGTGGGCAGCATGATGTACTCCTGCTCCTACTTCTTATGTTCTTCATATCAGATGATCATTTTCTACTGTAATATTAAAAGCCATGCAAAAATTTCATCAACAAATGAACTAATAAATAAACATCAGTGGATATAATTGCAATTAAGTAGTCCTAGACTTAGTCAATTGATGGCATATTACACCATATTTAAATGCTGCTGCTTAGGCTTCCGAAAAGGGCAATTTTAATCACTATTTGACAAAACTGAATTATTAACTTCATATGTTAACTTCACCATAAGTATGGATAGTGGAATATGTATAATTATCAAAAGCAACTAGCATTCATGAGGTTGCATTGTCACTCAAAGGACACTTTTGAAACCTATCCTGAAAAGAAGCTTCTAGAACACCATAGTTTGTAAAGCAGGCTTATCCTTTCTATTTTCTTCTTAAGCATTCACACTCAAACTCAATCTCATCTAGCAAATGTCTCATTCTGCTGTGACTTACAAAAAACACCAGCTTAATTGGACATCTGTGCGTAATGAATAGCCGCCAAGTATTCTCCATGGTTTATTGAATTGAAATTAGCTTGTGACTGAAGTACTTTAGCTTTTGTATTTTATTGTCCTTTAACAGTCTGACACAGAATTCTGGGATAAAATGCAAGATGAATGGGAGGAAATGGCACGTAGGAATTGGATTGCAGGAAGTGAGCAGCCACCAACAAACACAACTATCTCCCCACATGAGAAGGTGATTTTTAACAACATGACCTTCAAAAAATATGTTGCTTCGTTATCAATTTTTTGCAAGTATCAAATGCTTGGTTATTTGACTCTCTTATATATTCAAAATCAACCTGAAATGACAATGAATTTATGTAGTACAATAATGAATTAATTTGCTGTACAGGACAGAAATGAGGAAAATATAGCTGAAAAAGGCACAAACCTTTAATGTACTATTACCCCATCCTTTACCCAAGATGGATTCTCATCGTCTGCCTCATATTAAACAGAACCCAAGAAATAAATAAACACAAAATACTACGCATGCTGGAATCTGAAACAAAAACAGAAAAATGTTAGAAAATCTCAACAGCTCTGACAGCATCTGTGGAGAGAGAACAGAGCCAACGTTTCGAGTCTAGATGACCCTTCATCAGTCAGCTCTGACGAAGGGTCATCTAGACTCAAAATGTTGACTCTATTCTCTCTTCACAGTTGCTGTCAGACTTGCTGAGATTTTCCAGCATTTTTCTATTGTTGCCCAAGATATAAATAGTGGATTTGATGCGAGTACCTGTAGCGGTGATAATGTGTTACAGTTCACTCAGGGGGCGGGATTTTCCAGCTGTGCTCGCCCCATGGCCAGAAAATCCCACCCAAGGTCAACAGACCTTTGCATGGCCCGTGTCCCGCTTGCTACAATGGACAGGATGGGAAAATTCTGCCCAGGGAGTCCGAAGTGCTGTGACAACATGCACTTTTCACATGCATGTTGTAGTCTGGAGCTATGGATAGTGATGGTACACACTCCAATTTTCTTGTCATCACATGACTGATCAAGAACCTCTCTCACTGTTACTGAGTCTCTTTCTCAAAAGGCAGTGGAATTGGAGAGTCTTTTAAATATTCTTTAAGGCAGAGGTAGATAGATTCTTGATAAGCGAGGGGTTGAAATGTTAATGGGGGTAGGCGGTAATGTGCAGGTGAGGTCACAACCAAATCAGCCATGATCTTATTGAATGGCGAAGCAGGCATGAGGGACATGGGGGCTTACTCCTGCTTCAAATGTTTATATGTACTACCTGCCATTGGCATGTGTTAGAAGGATTAATTCACAGGTTGGTTATGTTTGAGTCCTGGGATTGGACTCAAACTTGGAGTTTCGAATTCGGGGGTAGGGATGCTAGTCAGTAACTGTAATACTAACCGGTTAAAACTGGTTAATGTGGGCTGGAAGGAGTAAACAAATGTTAAATTGATCATTCTTGTGATAATTATGAATGAAACAATTTAGTTGTTGTAACCCAGTAATCATGAATAGCAAGGTAATAGTGAATAAATTATATTATTAAAATGCCTATGAAGCTATCAGTCAGCAGAACAATTTAGTTCTCAAGGTTGGATAAACAATTCTGACAACTATTATTGCACAATGTTATTAATTTCACTTGACCTTTGCTGCAGGGTTATTATTTTCACACTGACAATCCCTTCAAAGACTGGCCCAATGCATTTGAGGAAGCAATAAAAAAGCAGAAAGAAGGAGATCTGCCCAATGCTGTCCTACTGTTAGAATCAGCAATTTTACAGGACCCCTACGATGCAGAGGTAGGCTAATGATATTTAGCAATCATAATATGTTAAAAAAAGTAAAATATGTCAATAATCGTAGAAATTCAAATAATGTATAATGCTTTTGAGTTTTACAAATACGAGATGCATTTTGATTGCTCTCAGTGCTATGATATATACAAACATGATTTCCAATATATATAAACCTATTATTAACTCTTAATGTTCAATGTATTCTATTGCATTTATCAATTAAGTGCTATACCAATGTGGGGTGTGGTAGTTGGAGAATTGTTGTTCTTCAATAAAGTACATATTGCTTTACTGTTATGAGCAGAAGTTAAATGGATTATATTCTAATACACTAATTGTACTTCTGCAATATTTGGAATGGGCTTTCGCATGAAAATCTGACCTTTGAAATACTATTAATGGGGCTATGCCCAATGATAGAGAACAGTTTACAATGCTTTTTTATCACAAATATTTGGAACCCACCGTGAAGTTTGAAACTGATAGGCTTTTAACAATTCATATTTGCATTGTGATGTTAACATAGTAAAACAAGGTGTTTACTTCCAATAATATAAATACAAAGTTTCTCCACCTTCATTAATGACATTCTAGATCTGCAACTGGGAAATGCTTGAGCATCCCAAGGTATGTGTCTTCTTTGGATTTGCCCTGGATTAACCCTCTGTACCCAAGAAACATAAATGCTAATTTTTTCATAACTGACAATGTCTCCAAAAATATGACTTGTCAGTGTGTAAATGTCCTCTGGTAAAAGAGAGAATTTTGTCAGGGTGTCAGTTAGCTCAGTTGGCTGGGCAGCTGGTTGGTGATGCAGAACAATGCCCGCAGCACGGGTTCATTTCCTGTACCAGCTGAGGTTATCCATGAAGGCTCCACTTTCTCAACCTTGCCCTCACCTGAGGTGTGGTGACCCTCAGGTTATACCACCACCAGTCAGCCCTCTCTCAAAGGGGAGACCAGCCTATACTACTCTGGGACTTTGGAGATTTTCTTTCATTTCAAATGTGGTCATAATTCACTTCTCCAGATTCCTCCTGCTCCACAAATCACAAAATTCTGTATCCTCACTTACATAATCTAATTCCCCTTGAGTTGAAATTATCTTGAGATGATGCTCAGGAATGAGAGCAAATATTGGAAGTGGGAATTGCATCAGGAGTACACAGAGCTGCTGAAGGTCCAGGATGAGCTATTTAGTAACTTCCTCATCTTCATCATACTCCTCATATCTATATTATAGTCAATGTGAAAAATGTCCAGTCATTGTCTTCTTCCTGTTATTATGAATTTTCAGAAAAGGAAGCTAAGTTCTGAAAAAGAATCATTCGACTTGGAACATTGACTCTGTTTGTACTTTTTGAACCAAATGCCATCTTCCTTCTCTGCTGCTGCCCCAGCCGATTGCTGCAATCAGCAGTTAAACTTGGCTTTTTAAAAACTAATTTCCTCGCACCCACCACATAACTTCCTTTTTACATGAGCTTATGCTGGCAATCCTCCAATGGCTATGCAAATAGACTGACACATAAAAGTTCTGGCAAGTGGAGCTCTGTCGACCAGAAGCGGCTCCCACACTAGATGTATTGGCTCAAATCCAGCAAGCCTTTGTATTTTCCATGAATGGTAAAAAAGTAATCAGTATTCAATATTGAACTGATATAGTACCTGCTGGTTTATCTTGCTTCTGTGTATATTTTCTTTCATTTCACTTCCATCAAAAACACTTTAAATCTATCAATTGGAAAATTCAGGAGTGTAAATGGGGTTTTTCAGACAATTTTTAGTGCATTTTAACCACATTAAAAGTACATGCCAATCACTACGTGAAAAGGGCTGAATTTTGCTGCAGCCGCACAAAACATTCTGGAATAAAAGCAGAAAATGCTGGAAAAAAATATCTCGGTAGGTGAGACAGCGCCTGTGTAGAGAGGGAGAAACAGATGCTGTTTTAACCTGCTGAGATTTTTCTGTTTCATTTCAGATCTGCAGTATCTGCACTATTCTGCTTTTCAATTAGTACATTATTGAAGCTGTGTGTTGCAGCAAAGAGCAGTAGCATGTTGGGCAATAGCCCGATTTGTAATAGGTTAGACCTGCTGGAAGGGTGAGTTGGAGAATTTGCACTGTGTCTCCAATCCACACTCTGATAGGCACTGTAACACCCCATGGAATTTAATCTGCACAGTCTAAAGACCCACAAAAGAACTCTCTGCTCCCTGCCAAATGTCACAGTGAATGCAATTTGTTTAAATGTATGCTATTTGCATGGTCCCTTCAGTTAAGTTTAAAACTTCTAGAATTTCTGGCTTATGAAACAAATTTAATTTATTTCATTATGTAATACCTACTTAATACTTTGGTCCTGTGCAGAATTAGTATTGGCCATTTTCCATCTACATTTGTATGAATCTCATTTTCCCTACTTAATCTGTATCCAACATCTTGCATTTATATAGTAGTGTTAACTTAAGTAAAATATTCCAAGGCACTTCACAGGAACAATCCATAGAGACACACAGAAGGATTTATTGAGCCCATTAAGCCAATGCCAGCTCTTTGAAAAAGCTAACTCATTTGTTACACTCCCCCTCTCTTTTCCCATAGCCCTGCAATTTTTTCCCTTTCAAATATTTATCTACCGTAAAATATTCTGCTTTTCTATTCTGACCACCAAAGTGAATAAGCTCACACTTCTTCTTCATTGTACCTTAACTATCACCTTGATGCCCACTCACTTAACCTGTCTATAACTCTTTCTAGCCTCTGTGTCCTCCTCACAGCTTCCCACCAAGCTTTGTATCAACAAATCTAGATACCTCTGTCTCTTTGTCTCAGTTATTCATATAGATAGTAAATATCTGAGGTCCCAACACTGATCCTTGTGGCACTCCACTAGTCACAGCCTGCCAACTTAAAAAAGGCCCCATTTATCCCCACTCTCTGTTCCTGTCCATTCACCAATCCTGCATCCATATCATTCCCATCTCCATGAGCTTTTCACTTGTATAATAAACTTTTGTATGGCACCTTAATGAATGCCTTTTGGGAATCTAAGTACATCAACTTATTCCCTTTATCCATCCTACTAGTTACATCCTCAAAAAACTCTAATAAATTTGTCAATCTGAATTTCACTTTGGTTAAACTATGTTGACTTGTTCTAATCATACTGTGTTTTTCTAAATGCTTTGTCAGGACTTCCATAATAATAGATTTCCGCACTTTCCCGATGACTGACACCAGGCTAACTGGCCTGTAGTTCCCTGCTTCCTCTTCCTATTTTCTTGAATACCGTTGTTACATTTGCTAGCTTCCAATCTACTGGGACCATTTTATAATCTAGGGAATTGTGAAAACCATAGCCAACATGGGCATTGCTGCCTTACAGAGCCAGGGACCCGGGTTCAATTCTGGCTTTGGGTGACTGTGTGGAGTTTGTTCTTCCTCCCTGTGTCTGCATGGGTTTCCTTTGGGTGTTCCAGTTTCCTCCCACAATCCAAAGATGTGCAGGTTCGGTGGATTGGCCATGATGAGTTGCTCCTTAGTGTCCAAGATGTATAGGTTAGGTGGGTTAGCCATGATAAATGGCTGGGGTTATGGGGATAGGGGGGGTGGGGTGGTGGGCTTGGTGGTGGGGGGAGGGGGGGTTTGTGGTGGTGGGCCTGGGTAAGATGCTCTTTCGGAGAATCGGTACAGACCCAACGGGTTGAATAGCCTCCTTCTGCACTGTAGGGATTCTATGAACACATCTGCTATCATTGCAGCCATCTCTGTTAGAATCCTAGGATTATAATGCTGAAGAAGAGGTGGAGAAGGTGGAGCAGAATAGAAGGTCAGGAATACATCGGAGCTAAAGAGAGATTGACAAATATGTCATGGGCACAAGACAAAGAGAGTGTTAATGGTAGCATTAAGGACTAAAGAAGTTGCTGATAGTGGCATAAAGGAAAGATAGCAGGATATATCAATAGGAGACCAAAGGCCAGTGCTCAGTCAAAGCAAAACTAAAGAACAGGTGCAATGTGCCCCTGAAGAGAGAGGAGGAGGTGTTTTGGCTGGGACAAAAAAAACAAAAAAGGGGTCAAGATGGAAGAGAAAGTTCACAGTCTAAATTTATGAACTCAATGTTGAGTCCAGGAGGTTGTAACATGCCTAATTGGAAAATGAGGTGTTGTTTCTTCAATTTGCGTTGGGCTTCACTGGAGCATTGCAGCAAGCCAAGGACAGACATGTGGGCATGAGGACAAGGTGCTGAGTTGAAATGGCAAATGACAGGAAGGCTGGGGTTATGCTTCCAGACTGAACGAAGGTGTTCTGCAAAGCGGTCACCCAGTTTGTGCAGAGACTCCCCAATGTAGAGGGGACTGCATTGGGAGCAGTGAATACAGTACACCAAATTGAAGGAGTTGTAAGTGTAACGCTGCTTCACCTGAAAGGAATGTTTGGGGACTTGGAAAGTGAGGAGGGAGAAGCTAAAAGGGCAGGTGTTGCATCATCTGTGACTGCATGGGAAGGTTTCGTGGTAAGGGGATGAAGGATTGGGGGCATTGGACGAGTGGATAAGGGGGAGATGTGTTTTGTGGTAGCATCATGCTTGAGTTGTCTGAAATATTGGAGGATGATCCTTTGAATGTGGTGACTGGTGGAGTGAAAAAAGAGGACAAGAGGGACCCTATCATGGTTCTGGGAGGGAGGGGACAGGTGAGGGTAGAGGTGTAGGATATGACTTGGACATGATTGAGTGGCGTGTCAACCACAGTGTGAGAAAAGGCAGACATGTCAGAAGCACTGTTTTCGAAGGTGGCATCTCTGGAACAGATGAAGGCGGAGAAACTGGGACAATGGGATGGAGTCCTTACAGGAAGCTATTTTATTTTATCTATTAAAGATTGTATTCTTTTAATGTAAATGTTAAAGCTATATTGTATTTTTGTGAATATAATCCTTATTGTTGTTACTTTTTTTGCATTATTGGTATGTACACAGGCTTGGCAATACTTGGGTACCACACAAGCAGATAATGAAAATGAACAGGCTGCAATTGTCGCTCTCCAGAGGTAAATTCTAGCAAAGCACAAAACATCTACACTATTTTCTATATCAGCATGTGGAAGTTATAATATGTTATAGCTGGCGGTGATAAAGAAGGACTGTAAAAAAGGGATAGCCAGCCGTGAATAACGAAGGAAATAAAGGAGAGTATTGAATTAAAAACCGATGCGTACAGAGTGGCCAAAAATAGTGGAGACTTAGAAGATTGGGAAAGCTTTAAAAAACAACAAAGAATGACTAAGAAAGCGATAAAGAAAGGAAAGATAGATTATGAAACTAAACTAGCTCTAAACATAAAAAATAATAGTAAAAGTTTTTACAAATATATAAAAAGGAATAGAGTGGCTAGAGTGAATGTTGGACCCTTGGAGGACGAGAGGGGGGATTTAATAGTGGAAAACGAGGAAATGCTGAGACTTTAAATA
Source organism: Mustelus asterias (assembly GCF_964213995.1). Classification (NCBI taxonomy): domain Eukaryota; kingdom Metazoa; phylum Chordata; class Chondrichthyes; order Carcharhiniformes; family Triakidae; genus Mustelus; species Mustelus asterias. The sequence continues at coordinate 41,374,414 of NC_135803.1, forward strand.
GGTTTTTGTGTCGGTCTTCACGGTGGAAGACACAAATAGTTTACCGAATATTAACGATCAAGTGTTGGTAGGAGGAGAGGTACTCAATACAATTATTGTTACTAGAGAGGCAGTGCTTGGTAGACTAGCGGGACTGAAGGTGGACAAGTCCCTGGGCCCGGATGGAATGCATCCCAGGGTACTGAAAGAAATGTCGGAGGTAATAGCGGATGCGTTAGTGGTTATTCATCAAAATTCACTGGACTCTGGGGTAGTGCCAGCTGATTGGAAAACGGCTACTGTTACGCCACTGTTTAAAAAAGGAAGTAGACAAAAGGCGGGTAACTACAGGCCGGTTAGCTTAATGTCTGTAGTTGGGAAAAATGCTGGAATCCATCATTAAAGAAGAAATAGCGGGCCATCTGGATAAGAATGGTTCGATCAAGCAGATGCAGCATGAATTCATGAGAGGAAAGTCGTGTTTGACGAACTTACTGGATTTTTATGAAGATGTGACTAGTGCGGTTGACGGAGGGGAACCGGTAGATGTGGTGTTTTTGGATTTCCAAAAGGCATTCGATAAGGTGCCTCACAAAAGGTTGCTGCAGAAGATTGGGGCACACGGAGTTGGGGGTAGGGTGTTAGCGTGGATTGGGGATTGGCTATCCAACAGGAAGCAGAGAGTTGGAATAAATGGGTGCTTTTCTGGTTGGCAGATGGTGACTAGTGGCGTGCCGCAGGGATTGGTACTGGGACCTCAACTGTTTACTATTTACATAGATGGTCTGGAGGAGGGGACTGAGTGTAGGGTAACAAAGTTTGCTGACGACACGAAGATAAGTGGGAAAGTGAATTGCGTGGAGGAAGCGGAAGGTCTGCAGAGAGATTTGAATAGGCTGAGTGAGTGGGCGAGGATCTGGCAGATGGAGTATAACGTTTGCAAATGCGAGGTTATTCACTTTGGAAGAAATAATCGCAAATTGGATTATTATTTAAATGGAAAAAAATTACAACATGCTACTGTGCAAAGGGACCTGGGGGTCCTTGTGCATGAGTCGCAAAAACTCAGTCTGCAAGTACAACAGGTGATCAAGAAGGCAAATGGGATGTTGGCATTTATCGCGAGGGGGATAGAATATAAAAGCAGAGAAGTCTTGCTGCATCTGTACAAGGCATTGGTGAAGCCGCAGCTGGAATACTGTGTGCAGTTTTGGTCCCCTTACTTGCGAAAGGATATATTGGCCTTGGAGGGAGTGCAGAGAAGGTTCACCAGGCTGATACCGGAGATGAGGGGTGTAGATTATGAGGAGAGATTGAGCAGATTAGATTTGTACTCGTTGGAGTTTAGAAGGCTGAGGGGTGATCTTATAGAGGCATATAAGATAATGAAAGGGCTGGATAGGGTAGAAGTGGAGAGATTCTTTCCACTTAGAAAGGAAACCAGAACTAGAGGGCACAGCCTCAAAATAAAGGGGGGTCAGTTTAGGACAGAGTTGAGGAGGAACTTCTTCTCTCAGAGGGTGGTGAATCTCTGGAATTCTCAGCCCACTGAAGTGGTGGAGGCTACCTCGTTGAATATGTTTTAAGTCACGGATAGATGGATTTCTGATCAGTAGGGGAATTAAGGGTTATGGGGAGCAGGCGGGTAAGTGAAACTGATTCACTTCAGATCAGCCATGATCTTATTGAATGGCGGGGCAGGCTCGAGGGGCTAGATGGCCTACTCCTGCTCCTATTTCTTATGTTCTTATGTTGCTTCCTCTGCAGGACGTAGTTTGGTCCATGTATTAACGTGCTAATTTTTTGTGATACAAAATTTAGATAATGAAAAAGGGTGAGAAATCTGGTATGAGCATTTATAAGAGCAGGAATATATGTGACTGTCTGCATGAATCACAGGATCACAGAATTGTTATAGTGCAAAAGGAGGCCATTTGGCTCATCATGTCTGCACCTGCTCTCCAAAAGAGCATCGTGACATAGTGCCATTCCCCTGCCTTTTCCCCGTACCTCTTCACATTGTTTCTATTCAAGTAATCCTATAACGCCTTCAATTGAACCTGCCTCCACCACACTTCCACGCAAAACATTCTAGACCCAAACCACTTGCTGGGTGAAAAGGTTTTTTCTCATATCACGTTTATTTCTTTTGCAAATCACTTTAATTCTATGCCCTCTCTTTCTTGATCCTTTTACTAGCAGGAACAGTTTCTCCCTATCTAGCCTGTCCAGACACTTCATAATTTTGAACATCTCTATCAAATTCCCCCTTAGCCTTCTTCTCTCCAGGGAGAACAGTCCCAACCCCTCTATCCTTATAACTGAACTTTCTCATCCCTGGAACCATCGTTGTAAACCTTTTCTGCACTCTCTACAATGCGTTCATATCCTTCCTTAAATGTGGAGCCTAAAACTGTACACAATACTCCAGCTGAAGTCTAACAAGTGTCTTGTACAAATTCAGCAGCATAACACTGGTTCAATTCCAGCCTTGGGTGACTCTCTGTGTGGAGTTTGCAAGTTCTCCCCGTGTCTGTATGGATTTCCTCCGGGTGCTCCAGTTTCCTCCCACAGTTCAAAAGACATGCTGGTTAGGTGCATTGGCCATGCTAAATTGGCCATTGATGTCTGGGAGATTAGCAGGGTAAATACATGGGATTATGGGGATAGGACCTGGGTGGGATTGATGGCCCAAATGGCCCCCTTCTTCACTGTAGCGATTCTATGATTCTACTGTTAGATCTAAACAGTCCACAATTAATGAATAAAATAAAATCATTATCGTCCTACCACACCCAGTTACGAATGGTGGTGGACCACCTGGGAATTAACAAGAACAGGACATCCTCAGCTATGTCGTAGCCCTGTATGATTTTGAGACTCGGATGACATGATTCCAGGCAGCTTTAGGCAAGAACAACAAATTGACGATTCCACGTATGCAAACAGCCGAGTATGCAAAAGGCTATGTACTTCGAATTATGGATCGTGTTAAGTAGCATAGTTACTGTACGTGTGCTGCAATGTTACTGGATTAATGATGGAAAGGATTGGACTCATGATCTGGAGACATTGGGTTCAAATCTCACCACATTGGGGAATTTAAATTTAGTTAATTAAATACACTTGCAATTAAAAATTGATGAAGCATGTCTTACACATCTAGATGGGCACAACTGCAACCAAGCAGCTAAACACCATCCAGGAATAATGCAGACCACGTGATCAGCACCCCTGGATGTTATCAGCCACCTCTAAACACAATTGCATATTTTCCAGGATGTATGTTGATTTCATTGGTGTGCATAGAATGGAACAGCACAGGAGGAGGATTTGGCCCATTGTCATCGTGCCAGTTCTTTGAGTCACCCAATTAGTCTCACTCGTCTACCCTCCTCCATAGCTCTCATAACTCTTTTGAAAGTTAATGTTGAACATGCTCCCAACACTTTTTCAGGCAATGTATTCCAAATCATCCTAACTCAGTGTATTTTTCTGTCCTCATTAAGCACTGATTCTTTTGCCAATTAAATTTGTGTCCTCTTGCTATCCATCCTTCTGCTACCAGAACCAGTTTCTCCTTATTTACTCTATCAAAACCAGTTATTAAACTATCACTCGCATTGAAGACTACCTACTGCAGGCCATATGTCTGTCAAACAGTTTGGCGTTGGGTTAGAATATTGGGATTCCCAAATCAATACATTGTGGAGTCACAAGGAACGCAGAGGTCTTCAGCAGTTGAAGACAAGGTCCAGTGGGGATGGGCAATAAATATAGTTTTGATGTGTACAGGATGAAAGGTGAAGACTTCAGAGGAAGTAAAAAGCGAGCGTGTAGGTTCAAACCAAGGAAGAGCAAACCAAAAAAAAATCCAAGACAATACCTTTGAAGTTGTACCTTAGCTCTTGAGCCCATTAGGAATGCTTACCATATTCCATTGAGATTCATCTCTCTACTAATTTAAACTGCCAACATATGAAAGACATCCATTTACTACCATTGCACTATGTAATTTCACAGCTAATGTAATAGATTAAATGTGAAGGGAATGTAATTGTAAGGAAAAGAACAAAGATAAAAAAATTATGGTGATTAAGAACATCCCATTGTGTCAGAACTAATATGTTCTTATCTTTTCTTCCTCATGTATCGAAACCAGTGTTGTCCAATAAGTTAGCCAATAGACACGCGACTAATTCAGAATCCAGATGTGGATAATTGCATTTCTGATTAGTAAATAAATAACAGATGAGTAAAACACACCATTGTTGGGCATGTGATCTCAATTCTCCGATTCTCACTGGGTTTGCAGTTGTACTTTAACTGTGCTCTTGTCGGTAAAATGGTAGATAAAAAGTAATGTGTGATTTTTTTCATTATGACTACTGATAGATGTTAAATATACACACAAAGTCCATTAATATTTCCCTTCTTGATTAAATTATCTTAATTTTAGTTTTCCAGTCCTCATGATCTTGTAAAGTCATTTCCAAAGCATTTAAAGATGTAGGGCAGAATATTCCCGCGGTGGGGGACACACGGACCATGCAAACCCTCAGGTGGGTTTTTCCGGTCTTGCGATGAGTGCAGCTGGAAAATCCCACCCGCAGAGTGAAAAATGCTGTGCCACACCAGTCTTTGGAAAAATCTGCAAATCCATTTTTCCTTCTAGATGTCTGGAACTGCAGTCTTGCAACTTGGTCGCTCTTATGGCACTGGCAGTAAGTCTCACCAACACGGGTCTACAACAAGAGGCCAGTGAAGCCCTAAAAAACTGGATCAGACATAACCCCAAATACAAGTACCTAATAAGGGGGAAAACTGGATCTCCAGCTCTTGGAAGGAAGGAAAGTAAAGAAACGGATGGCAGGTAATTCCAAACCTGTGTTTTAAGTTACTGGTGAAAAATTTGTTTGCAAACATAATTACTGCAATTGCCAAAAGAAAGTACATTTGCATACAATCTATTTTAACTGTATGATTGAGTTAATTATATGGAACATTTTTACTTACTTGATGCCCAATTAACATAAATCTTTTTAGTTTATTCCTTGCAGAAGTGAAAGATTTGTTTCTGAAAGCAGCCCACCAGAATTCCGATACAATAGACCCAGACCTGCAGACTGGGCTAGGTGTACTTTTTAACCTCAGTGGCGAATACAATAAAGCTGTTGATGCATTCAATGCCGCACTGACAATTAGACCACAGGTAAAATCTCACTCTTTTGAATGATTGCATATTTTTACTATGATGATTCCAATATGATTTCAGTTTCAACTAGGATTTTTCACTTTCGCAAAACTAAATTGGAAAGAGACTTTAAAAATGAAATTGGTTATATTCTGACGGCTAGAATGGATGGCACGGTGGTACAATGGTTAGCACTGCTGCCTCACAGCACCAGGGACCCGGGTTCAATTCCCGACATGGGTCACTGTTGGTGTGGTATCTGCGCATTCTCCCCGTGTCTGCGTGGGTTTCCTCCAGGTACTCCAGTTTCCTCCCACAGAGTGAAAGACGTGCTGGTTAAGTGCATTGGCCATGGTAAATTCTCCCTCAGTGTACCCGAACAGGTGCCAGAGTGTTGTGACTATTGTATTTTCAAAGTAGCTTCATTGCAATGTTAATGTAAGCCTCCTTGTGACACTAATAAATAAACTTAAACTATGAGTGGGAGTAATATAATTTAGATTCTGTTTGTTTGAAATGCTTCTACTTTCCTTTCCGTTTCCTCCCTCAAACCCGTTTGGCTCTCACTCCGCCACTGGCTCACTTTCCCTCACTGCTTCCCCTTGCACCTTCCCAATTCCCCACCATGGCCCCTCACTCCTTCCTGCTCAAGCAGTATGGATGGTGGGGAGTAGGAGGGAGGAGTGTAGGTACGGTGAGGATCCACAGAACGGGGTGGAAGTGGCCAGAGTTATGGGGGAAATCAGTGAAGGAAGCTCGGGGGTGGGGGGCGGTGATTGGTAGAACAGGAGGGAACCTGAACAATATTGTATTTTCATATTTGTCTTTATTCTATCTTCATCACCTTTAACAAATGCAGTTTCACACACACTGCATCTGCATCTGCACATGCACAAGAAGTGCTCCCCCTTGTGTTGCAACACAAATAAACACATTCTCCTATGTTTGAGTTGCTGGAAAGCCACAAAACCAGCATCTACTAGGATAGAATTCCTGAACAAAAATTGTCACAATCAGGTTTCTATATGCACAATTATTTCGCAGCAGTCATCACGTTTGAAGTTATTGAGTTAAAAACTATATATTTTAAAAATAGCCAACAACTACAGATAAAACACACAAAGAATATTTGGGCAGCACGGTAGCACAGTGGTTAGCACTGCTGCTTCACAGCTCCAGGGACCTGGGTTTGATTCCTGGCTTGGGTCACTGTCTGTGTGGAGTTTGCACATTCTCCTCGTGTCTGCGTGGGTTTCCTCCGGGTGCTCCGGTTTCCTCCCACAGTCCAAAGATGTGGGGGTTAGGTTGATTGGCCATGCTAAAATTGCCCCTTAGTGTCCTGAGATGCGTAGATTAGAGGGTGGGATATGAGGGTAGGGCCTGGGTGGGATTGTGGTCGGTGCAGACTCGATGGGCCGAATGGCCTCTTTCTGTACTGTAGGGTTTCTATGATTCTAATATGGTATTAAATCATTAAATAGGCAGATGTGAATCTTGCCATTTGGAATGTTGTTGACAATAGCTTTAAAATACACATACATATATATTTCCAAGGATTACTTATTGTGGAATCGACTTGGAGCTACCTTGGCAAATGGAGATCGGAGCGAGGAAGCTGTTGAGGCTTACCAAAGGGCTTTGGAAATTCAGCCTGGTTTCATCCGATCAAGGTACAACCTGGGAATCAGTTGCATCAACCTGGGAGCTTACAGGTAGGTGCTAAATTCAGTTTTCCTTGAAATTTAACTTTGTGATTTGACTGCCTGTTTATTGAAGAGAGGCATTGGGTCCTGGGGATTTCAGCAATCGTTTCCCTCCATTTTAGACATTTATTGCCGGATCAATTATTCCAAAATGAGACCCAGCATTGCTGCTTTTTAAAACAATGGGATAAGGATTCTGCTGCGTTCAGAAAAACACAATGTAGTAGAAAGATTTCCTCTGATTGCTCTTTATAGGGAATTGGAAAATCTGAGGCATGATTTTCCCCCCCAAAAAACTAAGTGCTCAATGAGCGGGAATACGGGTGTTTTTCCCACCCGTATTTTTGAGCAAGCTTAGTTGAAGGAATTTCCAGGATTCAGTGAATCACAGAGGCCGTCAAGGGATTTACACAGGTGGGGGTGGGAGATCGGGTGACAAGAGCCTCCCCCTCACATTTCGCCCTTTTCCCCTCTCCCCACCCTCCCCCTCCCACCCTCCTACCTCCCTCTTCCCCCCTCATTCCCTTCCTTTCCCCTGCCCCCTTTCCCACCATCTCCCCACCACCTTTCCCACCCTCTCCCCTCCCCCTTCCCCACCCTCTCCCCTCTCCCCCACTCTCTCCCCCTTCCCCCCTCGATGGCCTCCCAAACACCAGCCCCAACACCCCCACCCACCCCCCCACTTCCTGATGGCTGGACCCAGCCTCCGATTCACGACCCCACCACCAGCACCCACGCCCTATGCAGAATTCCCCCCATTCCCTCCCCTCCTTTCACCCCCAAACCTCAGTCTAGCTCTGCCCCATCCCCTGAGGTTCTGCCCCCTCAGCACTGCCCAATGTATGCTGGGCAATGTCAGTATACCAGGCTGGCAGTGCCAGGCTAGCACTGCCCAAGGAGCACACCCCCTCCGCCCCGGACCTCCCCTGGGGGCTCAATGGCCGCTGGTGCCACCAGCAAGGCCATCAAGCCTGGTCCCCGTTGATGAGGACCATATATGATCCCTGCTGGTGTGGACCTCCACCGGTGGAGGTGTAAGCTTTAGCAAGCCCATACGATTGAGTCCTGAGCTTGCTAAATAGATTGAAATCACCATTTGATCACCAGCCTCGCGCTGTTGCCTGGTGCAAGGCTGTTCATGTCCAAGAAAGTGGACTGGGAAGATCGCGACCAACCAGACGCCAGTTGTGAATCTTTTTTTTCCCTCCCGCTGACATTTTCCAGTTACAGCAGGCCGGGAAAATCCCGCCCCTGTTCTCTTAGAATGCTTCTATGATTTCATGAGGAGACGTAGCAAAGAAAGAAAATGTTCCCACTGTGGTTGCAATATTGCTAACAGCATGGTGGCAGCAAGAAATCTGAAATATCTCGGTCTGTCTTGCAATATAACTAATGAAAGTAGAATGTGATTCTTGAAATTTGATTCATTCTCCTAATTATGTGATTGAAGGATATTTGTGTCCACACAATTAAAATAAGAATTCGCATTTGCATTGTGCCATTCATAGCCTCAATATGGCTCAAAGTGCATTAGGATCAATTAAGTACTTTTTGAGGTATAGTTATTGCATCGTAGGAAAATGTAGGAACCGTTTTGTGCACAGCATGGACCTACAAACAGTAAAGAACTAATGGCCAGATTGTCTATTTCGAGATGTTTGTTATGGACCAGAAGATCAGAGTGAATCTTTTATTTAGCTTTTATATCCACCCAAGAAGGCACAAATGGCCTTGATTTCATGTCTCTTCTGTAAAATGGCCACTCTCTCTGTGTTACAGTGATATGCCGGCCTGGGTAATGTGTATAAATCTCCAGGGTGGGGCTTGAGCCTCAGAATTTGATTCCAGCACCCAGACAAGGATGAACCCTAATGGTGAGCTAAATGACTAGAACTACAAAGAGACAAAAAATCCTACTGATCATGGTGGCACAGTGGTTAGCACTGCTGCCTCACAGTGCCTGGGACCCGGATACAATTCAGGTCTCGGGTGACTGTGTGGAGTTTGCACATTCTCCCTGTGTCTGTGTGAGTTTCCTCCGGGTACTCAGGTTTCCTCCCACAGTCTAAAGAGTGTGGGTTGGGTTGATTGGCCATGATAAATTGTCCCTTAGTGCTGGGGGACTAGCAGAGTAAATATGTGGAGTTATGGGAATAGAGCCTGGGTGGGATTGTGGTTGGTGCAGACTTGATGGGCCAAATGGCCTCCTTCTGCACTGTAAGGATTCTGTGAAATCCTGGAGCAGAAATGTACTACCATATTACCTAACCTAATCATCACCTAAACATTCCCTTTGTTGAAATCATTTTAGCAATTGGATAAATGCCTGAAGAACAAAAGTAACTTGCAGGCTATGGAGGAGAGGTGGGAGTGGGATTTGGGAATAGCTGAGTTCTTCTTGCAGTTAGCTGGCTTGGACATGACAGAGCTGGAACCATTCCATGAAAGTACAAATATTGTACTGGCAGACCATATACCAGCATACAGTCAATAATTACAGAAACAGCAGATTTGCATTAATGAAAGAAGATTTTGGTCAGAGACCAAAGCAGAGGGCTCAGGCTCAAGGTGGGGTCGGGGAGAAATGGGAGTCAGGGGGTGGCAAATGGAAATCCAAAATCCAGGATTGATCTAGACCACAGCCTATTGACCACTCATCTATCACAACGTCATACACTGGGTCCTCTTGAGGCCCAACTGACAGACAACAATACCTTATTACAGTGTTACCGAAGCCCACACTTTCTCAAAACCAGGTGGCCGTCCTTCCCAGATGCTCCAGTGCAGAACTGCCATACCCAACAATACCCCTCAAAACCACCAAAAGCCTACATGCTCCACATATGCCACTAAACACCACAATTTTCCTGTCCCAAATGTTTACTTGCTACATGTTACCTACTGTTTGCATGGATAACCCAGACTGTGCTAAAGGTAAGAGATAAACATTCAATAGTTGAGGTTACTAATTTATGGATTTCACATATCAATTTGAGTTGTGGAACTCAGTCCTCAAAACAGTGATATCATGTGAATGAAAACATGGCGGCACAGTGGTTAGCACTGCTGCCGCACAGCACCAAGGACCCGGGCTCGATTCCTGGCTTGGATGACTGTCTAAGTGGAGTCTGTACAATCTCCTCATGTCTGCGTGGGTTTCCTCCAGGTGCGCCGGTTTCCTCCCATAGTCTGAAAGATGTGCTGGTTAGGTGCATTGGCCACGCTAAATTCTCCCTCAGTATACCGAACAGGCGCTGGGGTGTGGCGACTAGGAAACTTTCACAGTCACTTCATTGCAGCGTTAGTGTAAACCTAATTGTGACACTAATAAATAAAACTTTAAACATTAAAAAGAATTTGACTCAAGTCACTGAAAAATAATTCCCCTGACACTACTTTGTGTATCAACCAGCAGTGACATCCCATTGAAATAAGACAGCACATCCTGTAACTCTTCTAGAGCAATACAGTGAAAGATCTGTCAGTCACATAATAAAAATAGTACATGCAGTGCGTGTCTCCTAGCTATCAGATTTATTCACACTGTGCCAAAGAAAAATATAAAGGAACAATCTAAGAATGCGCTGTGGATTCTTGATTGATGTTTCAACGAATGTGAAGTAGTAACTTCACAGGAATTACATTTTGTAGCCTGAAAGGAACACAAATTTACACTTAGTGGAGTGTTATAATTTATATGATATTGTGTTCTTTTCTAAATATAGAGCAAGGATTTTTTTAGGGATTACCATTTTATGAAGAAACATTGAGAACGTGGGGCTTTTTCGCAAAAGCCAAATCAAGGGGGGAGCCTGTTAAAGATCTTCAAAGATTGCGAAGGATTATAATTTGGTAAATAGATTCTTTCCAGCAGTCAGTAAAACAGACACAGTTGGGCACCGATTTAAGATGGTCACAAAACGAAGTAAAGAGAAAATTAGAACAAAATCCCTTTACATGCATGATTGAAATGTAGAGTTGTTTGTCACAGACAATTGCTGAAATAGCAATTCCTTTGTAATTCCTTTAAAAATAAATAGTGCCTGGGGGAAGACAAAAATTTTAAAAGGCAGGAGGCAAGCAAAAGAATGGGATTCCTGAGGAGATAAATACTGGCGCCAACATCTTGGGCCAAATAGTTTCTTTGCTGTACTATTCTGTTTCTAATATGAAGATCTTGCACATATATATTCATTAAAAAGTGCTAGAAGTTAGCTAATGTTCTTCCCATGTTTAAGGAAAGAGATAGAACAAGTCCGAGGAATTATAGACCACTTTGTCTTTCTTACGGCCAATACTGAGGCAATGTAGGCCGGGATTCTCCGGCTGTTCATGCCGGCAGGATTCTCTGGTCCCGCCGGCAGCGCACCCCTGCCTGTGGGTTTCTTGCCGGCGTGGGATGACAACAATGGGAATTCCAACCAGAGAATGACAACCAGAGAATCCCACCGCCAGCAAACACCGTTCCACCTTCCACCAGCAGGAGGCACGCGGCTAGGAGGCTGGACAATCTCACCCATAATCTTTATTCAAAGTTCTAACAGAAAAACATATGCCATTAAATTCGATTCCATGTTACTCATTTTGTTTACTTGTTTAAAGGGCCATTTTGCCTCCAAAATGGGGCCCACAGCGTACAGGCACCTTCAGATTTTAGCCATGCCAGGACACTAATGGGCAATTGATCATGGCCAATCCACCTAACCTGCACATCTTTGGACTTTTGGAGGAGACCAGAGCACCTGGAAGAAATTCATGCAGACACGGGCAGAACGTGCAGACTCCACACAGACAGTGACCCAAAGCTGGAATCAAACCCAGGTCTTTGGCGCTATGAGGCAGCAGTACTAAGGAGGGGTTAGGGGAGAGGGACCATGCAAAGGTTCGTTGACCTTGGGCAGGATGTTCTGGTGTTGGGGTGAGTGCAGCTGGAAAATCCCGCCCTGAGAGCGGAAATTTACGAGAATGATTTTAAGTGTACAGCTGCAAGAAAATAGGAGAATTCTTGATCCGTTTTCTGGGCCAGTTCTCACGTCCAAACTTACGGACTTGGACAGTAAAAATATGGGCTAGTCCATTTCCAGCTGCTGCAGGCAGTGGGTTGGGCTTAATTCACCAGCTAGCCTGCAGAGGGAACTATAGCTCATGGTGCAGACCTCTGATTCTGCACATGCACAATTCCAACAGCAGGGATCTGACAGACAGAGAGTTGTCAGGCACCTGCTGCTGCAGGCAGCCTCACAAACTCCTCTCCCACCCTGCAATTGCGGGGGCCAGCAGCCAATCGTGAGCCCCACATCACACAGACATCTAGCCCCCCGCCACCCAACCGATTGCGACCCCCATCCGATCGCGATGCAGAGTGCACAGCAGGCCCTCCCTCTGCGACCGGGCCATCCTTTCAGGCATCGCACCCTCCCATAGGCCCTGCCATCCCCCCACCCCCCATCCCCATAGGCCGGTGGGCATTACCAAGGTGCCAGACTGACACTGCCAAGCTGGCACTGTCTAAGGGGCACCCCCCCCCCTTGCTCTCTGCCTCCCCGGAGTCCTCAATGACCTCCAGCTCCACCAGCAAGGCCAACACGACTGTTCTCCATTCATGGGGAGCAGGTGTTTTCCTCGCCTGAGAGAACCTTTCCCAGCGAGGCCATAAAGGCAAGTGAGCCCGGACGATTGAGCGCCGGGCTCACTAATAAAGATTTAAATGTATTTAAATCAGTCATTCAGCCTCTCGCTCATTTCCAGCAGAGGCTGACCTCACCGGAAATCCGGCTGTCATAAAAGCGCATGGGCTGAGAAATTGGGTGTGACCCGGATTTCTCGGCTCTCGCGCGATCGATGCAAGAGAAAGTAAGTATTTTCACAGCATTGTTTGTCAACCAGGGGAGCAGCAGTGATCTGATCAAGAAAAAGAATCAAACTCATTATCCCTAGAGGGATAGAAAAGAAAAGGAAGGAGGTTGTACCAAGCTTATATAAGAACATAAGAAATAGGAGCAGGAGTAGGCCATCTAGCCCCTCGAGCCTGCCCCGCCATTCAATAAGATCATGGCTGATCTGAAGTGGATCAGTTCCACTTACCCGCCTGATCCCTATAACCCCTAATTCCCTTACCGATCAGGAATCCATCTATCTGTGATTTAAACATATTCAACGAGGTAGCCTCCACCACTTCAGTGGGCAGAGAATTCCAGAGATTCACCACCCTCTGAGAGAAGAAGTTCTTCCTCAACTCTGTCCTAAACTGACCCCCCTTTATTTTGAGGCTGTGCCCTCTAGTTCTAGTTTCCTTTCTAAGTGGAAAGAATCTCTCCACCTCTACCCTATCCAGCCCCTTCATTATCTTATAGGTCTCTATAAGATCCCCCCTCAGCCTTCTAAATTCCAACGAGTACAAACCCAATCTGCTCAGTCTCTCCTCATAATCAACACCCCTCATCTCTGGTATCAACCTGGTGAACCTTCTCTGCACTTCCTCCAAGGCCAATATATCCTTCCGCAAATAAGGGGACCAATACTGCACACAGTATTCCCGCTGCGGCCTCACCAATGCCCTATACAGATGCAGCAAGACATCTCTGCTTTTATATTCTATCCCCGTTGCGATATAGGCCAACATCCCATTTGCCTTCTTGATCACCTGTTGCACCTGCAGACTGGGTTTTTGCGTCTCATGCACAAGGACCCCCAGGTCCCTCTGCACAGCAGCATGTTGTAATTTTTTTCCATTTAGATAATAATCCAATTTGCGATTATTTCTTCCAAAGTGAATAACCTCGCATTTGTTAACGTTATACTCCATCTGCCAGATCATAGAATCATAGAAACCCTACAGTGCAGAAGGAGGCCATTCGGCCCATCGAGTCTGCACCGACCACAATCCCACCCAGGCCCTACCCCCACATAATTTACCCGCTAATCCCTCTAACCTACACATCCCAGGACTCTAAGGGGCAATTTTTTTAACCTGGCCAATCAACCTAACCCGCACATCTTTGGACTGTGGGAGGAAACCGGAGCACCCAGAGGAAACCCACGCAGACACGAGGAAAATGTGCAAACTCCACACAGACAGTGACCCAAGCCGGGAATCGAACCCGGGACCCTGGAGCTGTGAAGCAGCAGTGCTAACCACTGTGCTACCGTGCCCACTCACTCAGCCTGTCCAAATCTCTCTGCAGACCTTCTACGCCCTCCACACGATTCACTTTTCCACTTATCTTTGTGTCGTCTGCAAACTTTGTTACCCTACACTCAGTCCCCTCCTCCAGATCGTCTATATAAATGGTAAATAGTTGAGGCCCCAGTACCGATCCCTGCGGCACGCCACTAGTTACCATCTGCCAACCAGAAAAGCACCCATTTATTCCGACTCTCTGCTTCCTGTTGGATAGCCAATCTCCAATCCACGCTAACACCCTACCCCCAACTCCATGTGACCCAATCTTCTTCAGCAACCTTTGGTGAGGCACCTTATCAAACGCCTTTTGGAAATCCAAAAACACCGCATCCACCAGTTCCCCTCCGTCAACCGCACTAGTCATATCTTCATAAAAATCCAATTCGTCAAGCACAACTTTCCCCTCATGAATCCATGCTGCGTCTGCTTAATCGAACCATTCTTATCCAGATGGCCTGCTATTTCTTCTTTAATGATGGATTCCAGCATTTTCCCAACTACAGACGTTAAGCTCACCGGTCTGTAGTTACCCGCCTTTTGTCTATTTCCTAGACCACACAAGGGGAGGTGATGGCCGAGTGGTACTATCGCTAGATAATTAATCCAGGAACTCAGCTAATGTTCTGCGGACCCAGGTTCAAATCCCGCCACGGCAGATGGTGGAATTTGAATTCAATAAAAAATATCTGGCATTACTGATGACCATGAAACCGTTGTCAATTGTCGAAAAAACCCATCTGGTTTACTAATATCCTTGAGGGAAGGAAATCTGTCATCTGTACCTGGTGTGGCCTACATGTGACTCCAGAGCCACAGCAATGTGGTTGACTCTCAACTGCCCTCGGACAGCTAGGGATGGGCAATAAATGCTGGCCAGCCAACGACACCCATGTCTCACGAATGAAAAAATACTTGGGCTTATTTTGAAAAAGGATTGGATTCCCCATACTTCACTTTCCAACACTGACCCCAGGATCAGCCAACTACCTTCTGGGGTTGTGGATTGAACCTACCTGGTCTTCTGGTCTGCTCCAGAGTGCTCCTTGTCCAATTGGAAACCTCTGTCAATCAGTCTGATTTCCTTCTGGGAAGCCCATCAGGACCACAAGATGCTTGCTGTGGAGTTATAGCCCCAGAACATAAAACTCTGCACCTTTGCTGTCCCCAGCCCTCCTTAACCTGCAGCCTATGTAACTTTGATTCCACACCATAGTGCCAGGGACTGGCAGTCACGTGTCATTGATTGACATGTAGGTAATTAAATGCTGTGGCAAAATTATTGCTTCCTTTGTGAAAAGTGCTGTCAGTTACTGTCAGTCCTTTCTCATGCCTGTGTCTAACAATTATAATTAACTGCTTTAATTTTACTGCTTTAATACTGATTAACCTTTCGTCAACCATCTTCATACTGATCCTTGCAGTATCACTTGCTCAATGTGCAATCTAAACTAAATTAAAACATTTCCCGTCTCTCTTACACAAACTGAAATTTGCCCCAAAGATAGTTCTTCGGCAAATCAGTCGCATGATCAGTGTGAAGTTGTCATCACATCAGTGATCATTTCTGCCTTTTTTTTTAGAAAAAGTAATGATTATACTTCCATGTTGCTCAAGTTGAAAAAGAAACTCTCAGCCAATTTATTGGCAAGTGTATCTATTATTACAAAAGTAAAATACTGCATATGTGGAAATCTGAAATAAAGTACAGAAAATGCTGGATATAACCAGCACGTCCTGCAGCATCTGTGGAGAGGGAAAGGGTGTTATTGTTTCAGGTCCTGACCTTTCATCAGAACTGAGAAGAGTTAGAAATGCAATAGGCGTTGAGCAGGTGAAAGGAGGCAGGACGGAAGAACTAAAAGAAAGACCCATGGTAGGATGGAAGACAGGAAAGGTGAAATGACAAAAGATTTCATTGGTACAAAGCCAAAGGGTTTGGTAATGGGACAGGTAAAGAAACAAACGATGTCTCTAGAGGAGATGTAAATGGCAGGATAGCTGTGATCCAAATACAAAATGTTAGATCAATGTGACTTGAAAAGAAATCCAAAACTTTATATATCAAAATTTTTTTTGCTAATGAACTTTCTGACAAATGGACTTTCTATTGAACTGAAAAGATGGCTGCTACAAATCAAATGACCACAAAATTGGCCTTTTCTTCTGGAAGTTACCAACAGGAGGTACAATACTAAAAGATTCCTCTCCTCATTATCATGGAATCTCATACTACATTGTAAGGATTTTATAATCATTAAACCAGGAGACTCACAATTCAAACCATGTCATGCCTGCACAGTTGTTAACAGACCCATTTCACACTTTAAAGTGTCCAGGTCCATTTCAAAAGGAGACCATTGAGTGGCCAATTTACATCTTGATAAGCTTACCCTTCTAGCAGAGTCAGAGGGTCTGCCTAAACAATAGTTCCCCAGCACAGGCACCTCAATATGCACGGTAACTCTTCCAAAAGTTAATGGCTGGGACATGATCAGTCCTGAAACCAAAAGCCAGTTCCAGACTATAGGTAACATTCCTTTTGATGTCACTGTGGAGCAAGAAGTTCACATGACTTGAGTGATGACTTTTAAATCTCTACGTTCCGTTGAGAACTGTGAAACCCTCAGGTGGCTGTTTAACACAAACGCGAAAGAACGCCAGAAGCCCTGGGGCTGAGCAAACAGCCTGCAACCGTCTCTCAACACCTTAAAACCGGTTTTGAAAGTCCGTAATTGCGATGATCAGCAGTCAGGCCCAAGCAGACGTAAGTGCAGAAATTCCATTGTGCGTCATTCATTTCAAGGACTCTCGTTTTCTCTAAGCAGAAACTCACCTGGATTGAACTCGACACTCAGGTCACCCCCCTCTGGACTTTGACTTCCTAAGCACTGGACATCATGTGAACTAATATTCATTTCTGTGGGTCTTTTATTGTGGTCCCAACCCCACCCCTACCGGGTTTGAATGTGAATAAACTGACAATGTTAGTTAACCATAACTCGAGTTTGCCGCGAGCAATTATTAAATTGGATCACCCAAACTGAAGGATTAAGGAAACATCACTACTTTAAAAATAATTCAAAACATCTCTGCTTATGGACAGAAGGGGAGAGGCTAAAGAAGTTCAGTTTCTCTCTCTCTCCTGCCCATTGCAAAACGGAAGAGAAGTGAGGGGGGAAAAGTGCAAGTGTTGCATCCTTAGTGCCATAGAAAAAGAGGAGCTTTGGGGCGACTGAGGAGTAGACTGGGGTGACATGGAGAAAACAATCGCTTTGAGATGCTGATAGAGAAGGGAAAAGTGTGTGTAGTGATGACATCATGCTTGGGGTGGCGGAAATGGCAAAGAATTATCCATTGAATATGGACGTTGATGGAGTGGAAAGTGAGCTCAAGGGGAACCATATCGTGATTCTGAGAGGAAGGGGAAGTGACGAGACCAGAAAGTCATGGAATACAACAGACAAGGACGAGTGCCTTGACAACCATGGCATGTGTCTGTGTGGGTGTGGGGAGGAGAGAGGTGAATCTTCATTTGAAAAGAAAGGTAGATATATCAGAAGCATGAGTATGGGATGTTCCATTACTGGAAGCATGATGTCAAGAAATGTAGCCATGATAGCTGTGACAAATCACTTGACTTACATATTGGTTAAAAGCCTATCCCTTGATATGGAGACAGGAAAGTCAAGGAAGGGGAGGAAAGACTCAGATTTGGGTCTTGTGAAGGTGACAGAAGGGTGGAAGCAAAGCCAATGAAACTTTACAGTTCAGGGCAAGAGCAAGAAATGGCACTGATGCGGTCAATGTATTATTCCTGCACTATTATTATTTTTAAGATTTAAATTTTTCAAGCACATTTAAGCTCTTCACAAAGCGAGACTCATATTGTAAGCAACAAGCCATTCACTACTACAAGGAGAAGCATTCTTTATTTCATCCATTTGTAGCCAGCTGTGTTTCTGTGATCTGTTGCATGAATGTTGAATAACAGAAATCCATTCAATTCTGAATGGGATAGGAGATAGAAGAGTACACGAGGCTCAGAGAAGCATCTCAGAGCGACAAATCATTGTGGAATGAGAGTGGAGTACAGAGAAAAGCAATTCCAGAGTTCACCAGAGCTGGATGAAAACAGAAATAAAACAGTCTGTTTGAGGTACAGCTGAGAAACCTATCCAAAACAATCTTGGGAAATGAAAAGCGGAACTGTGGGAATCAGCATTCAATAAAATGACATTTAAGAAGGATTTAGATGTACACTTGTGATGCCAAGTCATACAAGGCTATGGGCCAAGTGCTGGAAAATAGGATGAGAATAATTAGGTGGTTTGTCTTTGACTGGCCTAGACGTGATGGGCCAAAGAGCCTTTTTCTGTGCTGTATATATCTATGACTCCATGACACTATAAAGCGAAGTTGATGTTTTGCTATCCGGATTCGCAAATAAGATCCTGGCCAGACTTCTCCCAAAAAAATTCGAAGTGTTGAATTTGCATGAAAACTGGAGTAACTTACGCTGTTCTTTTCAGTGGGAGTTCAGACTAGAATCCCCCATACTCTGCACTGCAGAGGCCACGAGCGTGAATATCATTATAAATCAGTGGGCGGGGCCTATTCCCACCCAGGAAGCTGAAACCAGCGAGCATGTGCAGTGGCCCTGCACTGTCAGCCTCCCAATTGCAGGCTCGCTCGATCGCTGGCCAACCCTGCGACCCCCACAATGCTGCCCCTCTGACCCCTCCATGGCCTGATCACGGGCCCCCCAACCTTTCCAGGGCCAGTCCCGCCCCGCCCCCTGGAAATCCGGCGCTGGGAGACGCTAGTGGGGCACAAACTCTCGCACGAATCCCGCACATCACCCCCTGCACAATTCTCCCAGCCCACTGCGCTAAAAAAGTAGCACAGCGGGATTGGAGAATCGCGGCCACTTTCTTTTCAATCGTAGAAAAATATAATCAAAAACAATTTGCAATTAAAGTTCTAGGATACAATAGTAATTAATCCGATCATGCAATGCTTATTTTAGTTCATCGTACAAGACAGAATGGTTTTCTTTTATATTGAATGTTCTGTAAAACCTTTAGTGGATGCTCCCCTAAAATGAAAACATGAAAACTAGAAACATACCATTTTGATTTATGGCTAGAATTCTATGCCCCTGGAAGGCTGCGGGAAGGAGCCTAAAATTGGTTGCCATGGCAGTGGCTTTGACCCGCCATCCAGAAGCCCCCGCTGCGATTTTATCAACGACAGGAGAAGCAACGGGCAGCCCACTAACCTGCAGTCCAACTGAGGTTCCTAAGTGGCCATTTAATGGCTATTTAAGGGTCTCCCCCTGTTGCAGCTGGGATTTTACCAATGGCAGTGGAGGCAGCACCAATTAGGCTAGTTGTATTAATATGTTTGACCGCATATAGATGATTGATGTCATTGAATATTGCTGGTAAAAATCATTTTGTTGAAACTTTACATCTTGCACTCATCAGGACAATCACAAGAACACCAATTTATGATTGTCAGTTGTCTCGTAGTGTGTTGCATTTGCATGTACTGGAAACTACATATATTCATACACAGGGCCCTGTCCTTTGCGGACAGAAAGAACATTTACATACATTGCACCTGTTTCAGCTAAACAAAGTAAGTGGTCGCCATCTGCTGATTCATTCCCCTGGGCAATGCCTTGACCAATCAGAGTCAAGCTGCCTGGTTTAAATTTCAAACAATGCTTTACAGTTAATTTTCAATAATCATCACCTGGTGCATCCTTCATGGCAACGCTTCCAACAATCAGAGTCTATTTGCCAACCAATCTGCACCCTCCTCATTTAGTATGAAGATGTTGTTTCCCCTACATTGATAATCTTGTGATTGCCCTGATGAGTACAAAATGCAAAGCTTTGACAACATTTCTTTTTTTAGCAACACTCAAGCTCTGTACTACCCAATGACTACACATGCCATTCTGATGTGCAGTGTCAGAAATGACTATTTTCTGCTATCCTTTAATACATCTGTCATTGGTGATTCAGAGGTTGTGTATAATGCTGTGGACTTGTATTTTGGAGAATCACATGTATAACAGATTTTTTAAAAACTCTGAACTGAATATAACTTTATGTGAATCAACAAACAGAAAATTCTAGCAAGACTCAGCAGGCCTGGCAGCATCTTTGGAGGGAGAATCAGAGTTAATGTTTCAAGTCCAATTGTGATTTCTTCAGAGAGGACTCGAAATGTTGGGTGCGATCTTACCTGCCGGTAACACCATGCTCACACTGGAGAATTTGGCGGCCAGCCAAATTTCTGTTCACTGCGACGTGATGGGAAAATCCTGCCGACGGGTGTGAACGGTAGTACATTCCGGCTGCTAGCTCTGTTTCCTTTCACACAGAAGCTGCCTGATCTTCTGAGTTTTTCCAGCATTTTTTGTTTTTATTTCAGATTTCCAGCATTTGACTTCTTATGATACAAAACAAGATTCAGGTTTAATATGGGAATGACCTACTGGCATTAACATAAACAATTGATATGGCTTATTTGTGTTTCAAACAGAGAAGCTGTCAGCAACTTCCTTACAGCCTTGAACTTGCAGAGGAAGAGCCGAAGCACACAATTTTGCCATCAGTTCATTTCAGGCAGCATCTGGACAGCCGTCAGGATAGCGCTTTCCCTGATGGACCAGCCTGAACTCTTTCAAGCAGCACATGTTGGAGACCTTGACACCTTATTGAAAGCCTTTAACATGGACTGACCTGCATTCCATCAAACATTTAAGGTTATACATGATATATAGGATTGGGATTTCCATGTAAATGCTAAGAATGCTGTACATATCAGGATTTTTACCGTTAATTTTACAGCAGAACTTTCATGGGGGCTACGTGAGCCATTCCTAAATGCTATCCAATGGTTTTGCAGTCATTTTCGTACGATGAACAAATTGGAATTTATCAAAATTCAATCAATCAGAAATATGTCTCACACAGCCAATTTAAGATACAGTATACCTTTTAGTTGGAAGTATTTAAAAGCTGAATAGCAGGCATAACAATGTTTCGTACATTTGATAAAGTGTGGTAATGTTACATTTTTCTCATAATTAGAATATCCAAGCTGTGTTTTGAGTCATTGCAATCTTTACACCATTGTCCATTTTATTCCCTCCACTTGGGAAGCTGGGACGTGATGCACTTTAGTAAAAAGTTCAGTTAAATGTCATCAGAACAGCACCTCTCATAACTAAAGGATAGAATTGAAGGTAGGATTCAGTTTAGCTCTAGTTACAATGGATTGAGAAAACGGGCTGAATTTTCTAGCCCTTCCCGCTGGCGGGATCATTCAGTCTCATTGATGGTAATCCCCCTCCCCCCTCCCCTCCCGTCTCCTCACAACCTCCCCTCCACAGCGGGTTTCTCGGTGACAGAGAGTGCAAGCCACACAAAGCACCATTAACAACAACCAGACCAGAATATCCCACTGGCAACCAATGGCGGACCTCTACATGCCAGAAAGGTACCCCGGGGGATGGGGATTGGAGGGGGGTGGGAAGAAATTCCCATCCGTAATTTCCAAACTATTCTTCTTACATTTAGACCATTGAGGTCTTACCTACATCCAATGTACAGAACAACAACTCCTCAGTTACAGCAAGATTTGCTACTTAGACAAACCAAACTTCTATAGCATCATCTGCTTTGTTGCAGAAAATGGAATGCCAGATGGACAGGAGAACTTCAGGAGTTTTCATGTCATCCTTATGCACAGAACGTGTAAATCTTTTTCATTTCAATTTGAGGGATTTAGGCAAGTAATGAAAGGAAATTTATTATGTTAATTAGTTTCATCTGCTGATTTCAGTTAATTAAGATTACTTTCTATTTCTATACATCTGTGGCTTTTTACTTCATTTCCCCCCTCTCATCAAACTTACATCTTTGCAGCGTCTGTCAGCACAGGTTTTGACAAGCCCATTTATATCCTATGATAATTCTGAAGTGATGAGACACAACCCTTTCTGTGGTAATGGAAAAAGATGGATAAATGTGAGCCAACAGACAACAAGTAGAGTTAATTATATTCTTGAAAAATACTCTTATTTATAAAAGCAATGTTAATCGAAAGAAGATGAAAGGAATACATTTCCACATCAAAATGGATCCATAGAAATTCAATAGAACTTCCTCTCACTGAAAAATACTTTTGTTTCTGTAAAAATGGTATAGATCCCATTTTTCCCATTTGGGTTATTCTACCCTAAAGAATGCTATATGTTAAAAGTCAACGTTTTGCAGATTAACCTTGCAAAATAAATTTTCTATTGGATCCAGTTTAGGATGGAATATGAAAGCATTTCACCATTTTATGTTGTTTTAATAATTTTGTGATTGGTTTATTTTCCAGTCTGCATCCATGAATGACTGTTATTGTTTCCATTTATTTATGTCTTTTCAATAAAGCCACTGCAAGGTTTACAATATTTTTGCAGCAGGATAAAAATGGCCCGGTATTTAAGCTCAATAGAAATTGAAACCAAAAGAGTACACAAGAAATATGGGATTGTCTGATTTAAGCAGAAGGTTGTAGCCACCAGATCTACAAGCAAGAGATTCAAAATGGAATACGACCTGAAGATTTGGGTTTTATCATTTTAAAGAAGGCATGCAAAAGGGAAATTAACTTAATATGTTATAGAGGACGTTTTATTCCAAATACCATGTTCGACATCAATCATTTTTTTCAGTAATAGTTTGTTCTAGTAGAATTAAAATGCTGCATTGCACTGAATGAATTAGGAGTATGTATATATTCCTCATCATTCAGAAAATATGGGGCGATTCTCTCAAAAGTGCTGAATTGGTGAGAAAACTGGTCCAGATCATGACTTTTATCAGTGCAGCTTCAGACCTAAATCTCCCCATTGTTTGCACTGCAGAGGTCATAATCGTGAATCTCATTAAAAACCTTTGGGGGGCTATTCGCGCCGGAGGTTGACAGCTCCGAAACTCTGCACACGCGCAGTGGCCCTGATCTGGCAATCTCCCCATTTGCTGGCCAGCACGATCACTGGCCAGCCTGAGACCCCCACAGTGCTGCCCCTCCAACTCCTCCGCCACCCCCCCCCCACCCATGGCCCGATCACGGCCCCCACAACAATTCCCGGGCAAGCCCTGACCCCCCCCCCCCCACCCCGGAATGCCCCGATGTCCAGCCCAACCCCCCGAGCAGTGACAATCCCCCCTCACCCCGCCAGGCCCCCCCCCCCCACCCTGGCAGAGCAACCCCCCCCGCCAGCCCACCCCGATTGCTGCCCTCCCTCCATCCGACCAATCGCAATGCAGAGTGGCAATGGGACACCCCATCAATCGCTCCTAGGCCCTGCCCCCTTGGCACTGCCCAATGCCCAGTGGGCGGTGCCAAGGTGCCCCCTTGGCATGGACACTTTGCCCCTTGGGCAGTGCCAGGGGGCACAGGCTGGCACTGCCAGGGTGCCCATGCCCAGGGGGCACCACCCCCTCACCACCCGACCCTCTGGGGGGGCCCCGATTGTCCCCTTTTCACTCTGGCAGGGTCTCCCGCTAGTTCTCCGAAAGTAGGGAGCTACTCTAAACCCCGTGGGAATGAAGTACTCCTGGCAGGGTGGGAGATGCTATCGGGCCTGGCAAGTTCCGTACCGAGCCCGATAATCACATGCAAAATAGATTTAAAATACATTTTTTAAAAGATTGAAATGATTTACCTCTCTTCCCGTCGGTTTCCAGCGCGGTCCCGACTGTGACTCTTCTCCGGCTCTGGGAGATGCGCATGCGTCAGGAACGCATGCACAAATCCCGCGAAATGGCTGACACGCGATTCACCCGACCGGACCCGCCAGAAAATGTGCAGGTCGCAATGGGAGAATCGTCCCCTATATTTGCTATAAATATAGGGAAAGAAAAACATCACTGATCTTGGATAACCTAACTACATTCACATACAAATCTCACCGCATGACTTTGAAAGGCAATTTTCCTTTTGTTCATGTTCCATCTATCTTTATTTGACAAGAAGTTTGTTTTTCCTTGAATATGATGTAGTTTACAGCATTTCTGGTGTATTCTGTTAGTGCATAAGGTCTGAGATAAGCATCAAAACAATAACTGAGTAGCATGAAATACATCTTGCAATTTGTACTAAAAAAAATCAATAGCTATTTCACGGGACTAGTTAGTATCAGCATAAATATTTTAGACACAGCAGTAATCAAATGTACATTTTCATTGCTACTAATTGAAAGCTTGGCTAAAGCGTATAAAAAAGTGGTTCTAGTGAACTGTGTTACTGTCACATTCCTCACAAATGTTTCCAGCAATACAACCGACCGCAAGGAGCTGCTGGAGCTTCACACCAAATTAACAAAATGGAACACATTTCATGTATTTAAACTTATTCTTAAAACAATTTCAAGAATGGTCAACGGGACAGGATGTGACATTAATGGCAGTATATTGCGAACACTTGCATACCTCCGCCGCTACTGCTTATAACACATTCATAAAACAAATAAAATGCAATTACTGTACTATGATGTCCACTATTAATTGCACATAAAAAAACTACTTTTATGCATAGTAGGAATTATTTGGTGCTTTGAGTTGCCCAGCAAGTTTAGGTCAAAACTTTGTTTTTTTACAAAAAAATCATTTTTGACATTTGCATCCAAATATAATAATTTAATCTTTAATATTTCAAATAGTTATAAACTACCTATGGTTCCATTTGAAAATGGACTAATGCATGAATCTGTCAAAAGCACCAAGGATTACCTTAAATGAACTAATTAGATGAATATAATGCTCTACAGCATAGCAAGTACAAAAGGGACAAATATTTCCTCTGCACATGGTGTAGCAAAAAGGATGAACCTATTTTTTAGTAAAGCTTTTATGACCTTGCTACACCTAAAGCACAAAGGAAATCTTATCCCTACTCTTTGTTTAAAGCCAATTGTGTTGCATTAATACTTTGCAAATCTGTTTGCCGATATTTATAATTGCATTTTGGTAGTGCAATTATACTACCATATAGTATATGGTACTATAATACTATATAGTAAAATATTTATTCAAACATTTTCTGATTCTTAAAACCAGGACCACAATCACAGATTATTTTTCGCAATGCCCTTACATTGTTTAACGTGAATTTAGTAGCATGACTGTGCGAGCAGCAATTGGTAACTTTTTTCCGAAACAATTTGTTTCCATTTGGGAACTATTTGTAAAAAATGAACTGTCTAGTTCTGAGGGACTTTGACTCCATTGTACATTGAGTGATGAAATCACCAGGATATGAAATAATTTGCAGGTAACCCAAATGTACAAGTACTCCTCCAGGCTTCCAACTGGCTTTTGCACAATATGAGGACTGCCAGTGTCGCATGTGAGGATTTCTGATATGTACAGAACATGAAAGGTTATTTAAATAAAGTCAAATATGCACAAGTTATTTGCTGTCCAGATTCTCTCTATTAAAATACTTACTTTGAAAAAGGTAACTGCTTTTATAATGGCTCGGCATTCTATTGACTTTCAGTAAGACTAACTGCAAAGCAGGATTATTAAATGCAAATATGTTCAAATAAATCCTTTTCTCCAACCTACTTGACCACTGCACCCTCCCCTCCCCCACCACCACCACTCCCATACCGCCCCCTGCAAGTACACAAAAAAGAAGAAATGTTATGGGATTGGTAAGCTATAGTAGGTTCAAGACTGGGCCTTAGTCAGGCCTACAGTTCAAATGTCTCGAGTCTTACATCAAGCCTTGAATTCACCAGTTAAATCGAGGCCCAGCCCTCTGGAGCAAGTAAACTTTCCTAAGTCTGAATTCAAGGAGGCGAAGAAAAGACAATGGAAAGGGAAAAAAATCAGTAGAATGGGCAAAAATGAATACTGGTCTGAACTGGTCTTGTCTACTTTAAAATGAAGCACCAGTAAAACAGGGAAATAATACTGGTCCCAACTGTTTTTTACCTTCTGGATGGAAATCCAGCACAAACCTCACTCCCTAACAGCACCATGGGTGTACCTGCACCACATGGAGAGCAGCAGTTCAAGATGGCTGCTCATCCCCACCCCCTCAAGGGCAATTAGGTTTGGGCAGTAAATGTTGACTCAAGAACAAATAAATAAGTACAAAAGATGAAAAGGAAGAGATCCCTTATTATGGGGGAATGTTAGAGGGAACCGAATGTTTGGTAACAAATGAGCTTTTAAGAAGTTTTCCTAAGTGAAAAGGGAGATAGGGATAGGAAAGTTTAGGGTGGCAATTCTAGTGAGTATGCCAAGTCACTGAAGGTTACACCACGAATGGGGTGGTCAAAGGGAGGGCATATTGCATAAAATGCCAAACTCAGAGCTGTTACATGTATGTATGTAAGACCAGAAGAGATTGTAGCCATAAGGTAGAGTGAGTCTATGGAGGGATTTGAATATAGGGATAAAGGGCAGAATTATATGTGTGTTAGGGTATGGAATCTTCTAAAAAGGACATTGGGTTGAGATCCCAACATCTTCTCACCTACTTCTGGGTTTTACCCAGGTGGGTTTGCAGATGGGCAAGGAACCCCCACTCTTGGAACTGTAAGGTAAGTATTATTAATATGCAAATAAGTAAGTAACTCCTGTTTTAACTCAGCATTATGGCTTTGAAGGTCATCACATGAACATCCCTAGCTATCAGCAAGTCACTGGTGTCAACTAGGTGATGCACAGTGGGGCGTGCTTGCCACTGAAATGGGCAGGTTAACTCAGATAATGAGCCACAGCAAAGTCCATTTCTTTAACAAACTAGTTCCTGACTCACTCAAAAAGCCTCATGGGATGCGGTTAAACATTTTGAAACAGAGTCCCAATCCATCTGGTACAGGCCATAGGGTTTGTATTCTGTGAACGTCCCAGGAAGGTAAGTACCTCTTATAGCGCTCCTCATGGCATGGGGGGGGTCATTCTTTTCCACAGAGCTTCCACCACCGTCAACGATGTCCTCTTTTCCCCTGCTCCCCTGTGCCTGGTTGCAGTCACATGCTGATGTTTCTCCCTTTCAGCCAGTCAATTTTGCCAGGTGCCAGGCAGAAAACAGAAGAAAAAAAATATTATATTGCAGCCTGCCCGTAAATTTGGTAGGGCCACTCTGTCCCCAGTCAGGCCATGGTTTCCCCAAGCTCCTCAACAACTTCCCAAATCCCTGTGAACATTGGAGAGTGGAGGTGGGGAGAGGGTGAGTGGGGGTGGGGGATGTATTACAGCTGCTGTCATGTAAGATGCTACTGGGGAATGCAATCTCTGTGCTGTCCACAGAATGAAAGCTGGGTTTAAATGATGCAAACAGAGTTTTGGGAGAGATGACAAGAAGCTGAAAGATGACCATTGGCTTACACTCCTCTTACTCCAGCTCTTATCATAATCACTTCTCCAGGACTACCAAATCCTCAATCAGCAGTGCTGGCGAACTTCAGCACCCTTGGTCCCTCCTCCGATTTTGGATAAGTTAGGAGCTTGTTTCCAGTGAATTACCACCATGATTCTGGAACCCGCTCCACTGCCACCACATCTTATCCGCTTGTACTGCAACAGCCCAGACATAGTTCCAGCGTATCACATTAAACATTCTGACTCAGAAATCCCTGACCCCGCTTTGTAGTGCTGAGATGACACATCCAAGTTCTACTGATGCCAGGAATCCCCCCTCATTCTCCGTCCCAGCCTGCCCACCCTCACTCCACCCCCACCATATACCAAACACCTAATTCTGTCCAAAGCCCTAGTTCTCCTGCTAAATGCTATTAAACCCCATGGTCTCGCAGGAGTTATTTGATTCAAAGACATCCAAAGATGTGCAGGTTCGGTTGATCGGCCATGCTAAATAGCCCCTAGGTGTCCCAATATGTTTAGGTTAGAGGGATTAGCGGGGTAAATACGTCGGGTTACAGGGATAGAACATGTGTAAGATACTCTGTTGGAGAGTCAGTGCAGACTCGATAGTCCAAATGGCCGCCTTCTGCATTGTAGGGATTCTATGATTCCCAAGAACCTCTTGTGCTGTCAAGCCACAGGACTCCCACTAGTGTTAAAACCCCAGGTAAACTCTCAATGCTAACAAATTCAAAAGGCTTCCTCCTAGCCTCTTAGATCCCCTGTGTTGCAAAATTACAAGGCCTACATCATGTACCCATAAATGCCACGTACCCCCCTCCAACCTGATATTGTCCCTCATCTCGGTGTGTATCCTGTGTTTTAAAATAGTGCAGTTAAAAATTGAGTTTACAAATAAAGGAACTGGTGTAATCTCCAATGCAAAGGAATGTCATGACGCATCTGCATAATCACACATCCTTATCCTTACTGAACTGTACTAGTTTATCATAACCTGCTGGTCTCAAAACAGTCTACAATTAAGTTAGCTTGAATGTGCACTGGTATATTGACAGCAGAGAAAGAGCACCTGTTCTTATATTTCACCACTCCTTTTTGTTTTTGAGTTCCAGCAATAACAGCCCATCAACTCCATTTCTTTTTATTCTTTCATGGGATCTGTGCATCGCTGGCAAGGCCAGCACTTGTTGCTCATCTCTAATTGCCCTTGAGAAGGTGGTGGTGAGCTGTGTTCTTGAACCTCTGTGGTCCATGGGGCAGGGTAGCACAGTGGTTAGCACTGCTGCCTCACAGGAACCCGGGTTCAATTCCCAGATTGGGTCACTGTCTGTGTGGAGTCTGCATGTTCTCCCCATGTCTGTATGGGTTTCCTCCAGGTGCTCCGGTTTCTTTCCACAGTCCAAAAAATGGGCTGGTTAGGTGCATTGGCCATGCTAAATTCTCCATCAGTGTACCCCGAACAGACGTCAAAGTGTGGCGACTAGGCGATTTTCACAGTAACGTCATTGCAGTGCTAATGTAAGCCTACTTGTGACACTAATAATTAAACTTGAAAATTTTAAACTAGATACACCACAATGCTGTTAGAAAAGGATTTCCAGGATTTTGACCCAATGACAGTGAAGGAACAGTGATATAATTCAAGAAGGTTTGTGGCTTGGTGGGAACTCGGTGGTGTTCCCATATCTATGCTAACCTTGTCTTTCAAGGTGGTTGAGGTCTCCAATTTGGAAGATGTTGTCTTGTATGTGTTTTTAAAAAATTATTATTGATGTCTCAAGTACATTAACACTGCAATGAAGTTACTGTGAAAATCCCCGAGACACCACACTCCGGCGTCTGTTCGGGTACACTGAGGGAGAATTTAGCACGGCCAATGCACTTAACCAGCATGTCTTTCAGACTGTGGGGGGAAATCGGAGCACCCAGAGGAAACCCATGCAGACATAGAGAGAACATGCAAACTCCACACAGTCAGTGACCCAAATCGAGAATCGAACCCGGGTCCCAGGCAGCAGTGCTACCACTGTGCCACCATGTCACCCTTGGGGGATGCACTGCTGCTACTGTGTGTTGGAGGTGGAGTGTATGAATAGTAAGCTGGTAGATGGGGTGCTGCTGATCAAGCAAGCTGCTTTGTTCTGGATTGTGTAGAGGAAAACCTAAAGAATAGCAGTCTGAGAACATAGTTCTGAAGAGTATGTTAGCATATTCTTGAAATTGCTACTAAATTATTTTTAATTAACAATTATAAATATTTCTAATATTTCAGCACAACATACTGCATTTAACAGAGTTATGTGCTTATTAGCAGAACTAGAGTTGAACATAATATGCTTCATTGTTCAGCTTTCCTATCCTCTGGTCTATTGCACTTTGTGCTGTGTGTAATAATGCCTCAGGCTTCATTTTTTATATTCTTCTATAACCCCAGGGAAAGGTGACCATTTTATAATTCCCATTACGTAGTCAATAATTAATACATTTAAATGAAAACTCAGCTAAAAAGGTTTCAACAAAATTTTATTGAATTACTCCAATGTTGTAACTGAAACAATGAAGATTGTGCGCCAATGTTGTCCAACATTTTCCAGTTACATTAATACTGATGACAGAGTGGTTTCTGCAACTGCAGCAGTTAAGGATGAGATCCAAACATCCAGAGACACTCTGCTTCAAATAAGTTACTTCTAAAAACCTCAATGATGTTATTGTTATACAACGGTGTAAAACACCAGTACCGTATTAATAAAATTTAAAAATAGATGTGGATGTAACAAGAGAAAGCTAGAACAGGAGAAGACAATGGCTTCAGTGTTCACATCAGTCAAACAGCATAGACCTGTAACTCTCACCAAAGCTGTAAAAAGGCAGCCGCAATGGATTAGAGAAAGAATATAGGAAGGCAAAGGTTACTACATTCATAGAAAATGTTTCAAAAGTAATTTCATTTGAATGCTGGCACTCCCAAATATGTAAAACCATCTTGCTAATAAGAAATATGAATTCCTGTTACTTTCACCAGTGACTTTTCCCCACTAGGCCATGTCCGCCCCACAACATTGCCTCCCCTTCTTGTTGGCTGACAGTCATCTTTAGAGTCAAACTGATGGAGGTGAGGAACAAGTTAGAGTTTTATCAGTTTGGGGAAGGCAATGAAAGGGATGGGGCAAAGCCCAAGGACTGAGAGTATACAGTGGATGAGGCGAAGCAGGACTGAATGAGTGGAGTGGAAAGAGCAGATGGATGAGGAAGGGGTGAAATGGGAAGGTGATATAGGGATCAGGTTTATTTTGATGCTTAGGAAAGAGTTCAAATTTATTTTTTGAATGTAATTGAAATATCCAAATTCACA
Organism: Mustelus asterias; assembly: GCF_964213995.1. Lineage (NCBI taxonomy): Eukaryota > Metazoa > Chordata > Chondrichthyes > Carcharhiniformes > Triakidae > Mustelus > Mustelus asterias. The sequence continues at coordinate 41,405,243 of NC_135803.1, forward strand.
AAAATGGGAGTTCCAAATATGCAAAACATTTCCTCTGTTCATACTGTGAATCTTTTTTCGCCATCGTGCCGGTAATAAGTGAAGCACAAGACAAGATAAAAGAGTTTCATCTCCAATTGCTAAGAAAATGACACCATGAAAGTTAACTAAACCATCTGAATCTACTGCTTGAGGGATTAATGAGGGTTACTTTGGTCTAATAGTTGTTTAAGCACATAAATTAAAACAAGTGCAAGTTTGTCAAATGTGCCAAGTTCTTAACAACATTTCCTACATACTGACCCACAAGCCACCCTTCAGAATGTTTCTGTTATGCAACAAACATGGATGTGGATACTTTTTCTTTTAATTGGATCTCTCAGCAAATAGAGATTATATAAAATACCTTCACTGCTAACTCACCGTCAAGTACAGCATTATATTATAAATTAGAACTGCTTCAATAATAGGTTATTTTTGAACTTAATTGATCACACAGGGATGCCCAGGAAATAATGTCCACTGATGGATTTGATAAACATTAAAAGAACTTATTTAAATTTTGGTACATACACAGAAAGGCTGATAATTCTAATGCAAATAAAGTGGCTTCTCAGTTTGAGAGGTACTGCATAATATGTTCACAAACCATTAAAACATATTGTAATATACTATCGCTAAATCTTAAATCTACTTGTGAGCAGGAACTCATCTTACAAAAGCCAATTAAAAGTCATGCACTGATAGAATTTGAGGTTTATTTGGTGTTGTGGTATCAGAGGCCCAAAACTGAACTTGGCTTTGAGATTACAATTAGTCTATTTGCAATCAACATTTTAAGATTTTCCATTGACTTGATGTATTGATTTAATTAAAGTGTGAACACAATCCCATGTTTTAGAATTTTTAGTCATCCAAATAGCATTGCTGATTTTTGATTTAGACTTGACATAATAGGTTCCTATCAAAATAAAGTTGGTCTTAATTATATAAGACATGAGCAAAAGTGTGGTGCACCAAAGCTGGTCACAGCATTGGGAGTGCTCCAGCAACCCTACGTACCTCAATGTAATACTGCAGTGTAATTTTTAAGGTTCACTTTAGAAATCCTCAATGTTCCTTTAATTTTAAACTTGACATGAAGTAACATGAATAGAGCTGAAAAAAGTAATTTACCCAAGTTTTACTGATACCATGGCAAGTGAAAAAATAACAATGCAATGGTTTGTAAAGTTATGAGTGGCAACATGATTAGACCCTAGAATTTACATGACTATTTAATTAGACTCTACACAATTCATTTTAAGGAAAGCCATCCAACACTTCAAACAACTGCCTACTTTCTTGAGGTCCTCCCACCATCCTGTCATGGTTAACACCATCTCTTTTCTCCAAATTATGGCAACAATTACTGTAATCTGTTCCAGTCAACAAATGAGAAGTCTTAGAGATTCCATCAATGTTACAATCATGAATTGCTAAGGGCAGAGTTGTTTCCTTCAGTGTAATGTATTTTAGCATATCTAACCCTATTTTAAGTTCTGCCACATTTAAGAGAGCCATGATTCTTCCCCATAATTTTAGCTCGTGTCAACCAATCAAGTCTACACCGCACTTTGTAACCATCAGTTGCAGGAGTGATTTAAGGAAGGAGTCACCCACTACAAAATCTAGAAGGCAAGAAACCAAGGTCTTGAGTTTTGCAATTTTTCCCGTATTCCCCAGCACTGACACCTTTCTCCTTGATGGGCAAACAAAATATTAAAAACGTCACAAGATAAAAGAACCATTCTGCTCACAAAAAACTATTTTGCTTTCTCCTTTTATCTGATGCTGTCCGGTCAAACATTTCTTGCAGTACGCACACCCTTAGACTTTAAAGCACCCATGATTGGCAAGTCATGTAATTCTTTCCCGGTTATCTTCCAAATTGGCTCCAGATGGAAACACCTTTGCATTTGTCAGATATGCCAGCTACTCTTTCACCTTCATGTGACTCTTTTCCATCCAACCTGATGCATGGGTCTCAAGTCTAGTAACTGGGGAGTTGTTCAATAACACAAAAGGATTGTTGTGTCTGTTCTCAAGCCTTGGTGATAATTACTTAGCTCTCCAGACTTAGACAGCATGTAATTTACTGCAACAAAAGGCGTCTAGAATAATTCCAGGGTTCAGTGGTGTCAGTAACAGAACTACAAATTATCGTTTAATCTATGGCTCTGTGATATCACAACACTCTTCATAGGTGATAATAAACAAAACGTACTAAAATTGGCACGGAGCTCCAAAAGAACCTATTTGTCAGCAGGAAAGAAAATAGAATTGTCAAAGATCCCTTAACTACACCTAGTCTAACATTATATGTCCCTGTCATGACCTTGTGTATATTTACCCCTCCCTAGCGACAATCAGTGCCTATTTCACAGGAGCATGATTTAGATCTGACATTTTACAGCTGTGCAGCAGAACAGATATAATTTAGAATGAAACAGCATCCTTATTGTTACATGCATTGCAAATGAACCCATCTAGAAGCTATTTTGGGGCGGAAGTTAGGTGGATCTTCAACAAGACAAACTTCTAGCCCATTTTTCACTACTGTTCAATTTATTCCGCAGCAGACAACTAGCAGTAGAAAATTCATTTTGAGAAATCTTACTATAAGTCAACAGTCTTATCTGACAACAAATGACTAAGACAATAGCTTAGTCTTTGGTTCCAGTAATGGATGGAGGATTGATTACATGGTGTGAATCAAAGATTCTTGAGACAGGCCTCTTTTGTTTTCTCAGTTAAATAGTTGAGCTTATCATATGAAAGTTGAGTTTACTTTCATTTGAGGAAGTTTGCCAAAGAAAGGTATCTTTTAGGGACACAAGATTGCAATGAGCTATTACTCTACTTAAATGGAAGCAATGTTGTAAATCATATCACTACAACTTATAAGACTAAAATTAAGGTATTGACACAATTTTTCTGATAGTTGTTAGAATCATTAGGTAGAATCTTGTCCCCTTTAAGAATACTTGCAGGGCAGGACCTAGTCCAGGTCCACACATGCCAGCATGCACCTGCTAGCACCATCTTCTTGGAGTCGGCCTCCTATTTGGCTGTGCCACTGTCCAATTAGCAATTCCTGAGGCTGCAGGCCTAATCAGGGGGGCTGCAACCCTGGATGGATGGCAGTGGTGGAAGGAAAACATCAGCATATCTGCTGTAGGAGGATGACTGCCAGGACATCTCCATTTTGTGGTACCTTTTGGAGATGTCTGTAGCTTTAACTCCCCCTGCATTGTTGTCTGCGGCCACAGCAAGGATTCACAGATCCATTCAGCTTCAGTAAGAGGATTTGGGAGGGTGGGGGAATCTGAAAGAGATCTTGTGGCCCACGAGTAACCTTTCTGCAGGGACCTGCCAAGCTTTGGCCTCAGCAGGGAGCCCAGTTGCTGCCAGGAAGATTCCTCAGTGTTCCCAACCTTACCACAATTGAACAATTAATTATGCAAAGTGACTAGCTGCTAGGCAGGTAGCCATTGCTACCTCCACTTCACCTCTGACAGAATCATCCAGAGGCGGGAACCAATTGACAAAATACCTTCATCCCGCCCTCATCATCGAAGCCTCTTCAGGAGGCCAGTAAGAGTCCATCCAATGTTTGCAAACACTATTGTTAAATAGAATAACAGCCTGATTCTACGTGCAACAAGAAATAAAATTATGCTAAATGAATGGCTGAGTGAGATTCGAGAAATTTAGCTTTTGGTTAGGCTTTTTACATGGCTTGGGCAAGATTGGTCATATTGAAGGTCATATATACTTGTATCAAGACCAACTAAATATTTTAAGGGTCGAGATTTTGTGATTGAATACATCGTATGCTACATATATGACTTTGTGAATGTTGGTTTCAATATGAATCCATGGGTTTGTTTGAACTTTTAAACTAATCAGTAACAGTGAGGCACATCTGTACTTTTAAATATTTGGTTAGTGCTAAATACAAAAGCTCTCCCTTTTAAACAGCTATTTAGAAAGGAAAACCCTAAAATCAGTGCTTTCTGCGGAGGATGAATGCTTTCAATGAGATCGCTATGTTTTTATGGAGCGCCCATTCAAAAAAGAACAAACAAAAGGAACAATCATTCTGACAAATGAACTAGAATAAGAGGGAAAGAAGGCAATGGAAGAAATGATGAAGATGTTCTGATACGTTAAAAAAAACTTGCTAAAGTCAGTTAAAAGTAAACTGATTGCACACACCTCTGATACGCTTCTTCAGCTTCTCCAGATGCAGTTTTAAAATAAGAACAAAAAAAACTGTCAATATATTAAACAATAAAAATTTTCCCTCTTATATCAAACATACTATTGCATTATAATTGTGTTTTCTATAAATAAAGTAGTTGCACAGTAATGACAGAATCCACAGTTTCCCCCCCCAAACCTTTGACGGTTTATAATTTTTGGATCTTTGGAAAGAAGGTTATGGGTTTCCATACATAGGTCTCAAGCTTAGTAGCACATCCGCTGATAAAAGTAAATGTATCCCAGGTCTTTAGGGGGTTTCTCTGAAGCACAGACTTTATGGTCATTGTAGATTACCCACCTGAATAGAAGAAATGGAGATGCAATTAACTAATGCAAGAATAAAATAACAATTTATATTTATATAGCACCTTTCACATAATAAAAGATCCCAAGATGCTTCGCAAGAGCATTATAAAACCAAGCACGACACTGAGCCATTATATCTGGTTCACTAATGTCCTTTAGGGAAGGAAATCTGCCGTCCTTACCTGGTCTGGCCTACATGTGACTCCAGACACACAGCAATGTGGTTGATTCTCATCTGCCCTCGGGCAACTAGGGATGGGCAATAAATGCTGGACAGTCGGTGATGCCCATGTCCCACGAATCAATTTTTTTAAAAAAATTAGGCAATAAAAAATTAGGATAGATGACCGAGAAGTAGGTTTTAAGAAGAGGTCTTAAAGGAGGTAGGTGAGGTAGAGAGGCGGAGAGAGGTAGGAAGGGTATTCCAGCGCTTGGGGCCTTGGAGCGGTTGAGGGCACAGCCAAAAATGGTTCAGCAATTAAAATCAGATTTGGAAGTCAGAATTCGAGAAGTGCAGATATCTCAGAGGGTTGTGAGGTTGGAAGAGATAATAGCAAAGGGAGAAGGGAGGCAGGCAAGGCTATGGATAGATTTGAAACAAGGATGAAAATTTTAAAATCAAGATGTTACTTGACTGGGGACTAATGTAGGTCACTGAGCACAGGGATGAATGTGGAACAGGAATAGGTGCAAATTAAGACATGGGCAGCAGAGTTTTGGATGACCTCAAGTTTGCAGAGGGTAGAATGTGTAACACTAGCCAAGTGTGCTTTGCAATAGTGAAGTCTAGAGGTAATAAGTACATAAAACACACTCTTGGTTCACAGCAATTAATTAAAATAGTATAAAACACTCAAATATTTTGGCGTACTCATAGAACATACATACCATATGATTTTGTTACACCTTTCAATTTTTTTTCTCAAAACATTTTTCCATGGTTTTTCAACCATCTAATGAGTAAAACATATTGACCCATTAACACCAAGTATTTATACTACAGATCCAGCAACAGAAACAAATTGGATCTACCCTAATTCTCTGTTCAGAGTTGAATTGATGTTAATGTAGAATAAAGTTATAAAAGCTCAAATACATTTAGCAGTTTGAACATCCTTTCCAAAGAAACTAGTACCTACCTTCCCTCCTTTTTGATATGGCAGACATAATGGCCAGACATTGTGGATGGTCCCATATGGCTAATAAAAGCAAACAGCTCATATCCTGCAGATTAAATCAAACCGCAGATCATTAAATTACATCTTAGAGCAGTATAAAATACAGAAAATGTCTTTATCCAGCTGTTATCTTTGTTACCTTGTCATCTGAAAAGGAAAAACATGCAGAGTTATCGGGAGAAAATGGGAGAATGGCGCTAAGTGAATTATTCAGTCCGAGAGATGGTAGAGACATGATGGCCTCTCTCTGCACTATGACAATTGAGAGATTCTGGGTTGTATAAAATAATTAAATTCAACATTACCGAGACAGAGAACTGATTCTGGTAAGTAAAGAAATGTAGTCAGTCGTGCGCCATTTGCAGATTTTCCAATGCCTCTGCAGGCAGGCAGGGGAGAGAATTCTGCGCAAAGTCCAAAAATCAGTTTTATGCCAGTGAACTTCCCCTGGGATCTTCCACTGCTGCCCGCCATGGCAGATTGGGAAACTGATTTGCATCCCGCTAATGGGAAGCAGATGAATCCTGACTGGAATCTTCCCCCCATGTATGAATCTGCGACGCCAACAGGAAAACACGCCGGAACGTGTAGGAGTCTGAACTTATCCGAAGAACGCCTGGGACTGCCTCTAGAGTTCGGGATGGAGACTGCCAGCAACCCTGGGACACCACAGCTGTGGGTTGGGGGGAGCATCTATCGAGTGGATCTTGCAGCTTCCATGTCAGTAAGGAAATCCATTTTATAGTCTCAAGAGATCCATTTCTTTTCTTCAATGGTGGATGAATGACATTGGGTGCCTTTTCAATATGGCACTCAGGTATGACGGCAGGACATGCGCAATCAAGCCCAGCCCACCACAGAATACTGCGCTAAACCACAGATGCATAATTAATGAGGTTGGGGTAGGAAGATGTGGCATGGTTTTCCTTCTGCCTCTGCAGTGGGAAACACTTCCGTCCCCACTCCCACCATGGGAGATACTTTGGCCCTTCCTGCTGGCTAGGTCTTCCGGTTCCACCGCCAGTTACCCCCTGTGCTGGGTTCCCCAGTGATGGAGAGTGAGAGCATCGAAAAAAGCCATTGACTTCGGCAGGACCTGAAGATCCCACTACTAGCCAATGGCGGGTCAAGTCTGCCACCGCAAAACACATCGCGGGGGATGTGGACACAAAATCCCTCCCAATGAATTAGGAAAATTATTTTATATTGTACAACAAAAGTAGAACCAAGAGGACATGGTTAAAACAAGTGAACAGCAAATTTAGGACTGAGATTTGTAAATCATTCTTCAATGACAGAGTAATCAACACATGGAAACATAACAGAGTAAGTAGTACATGCAAAAAGCCTGATATCATTTCTGAAACAATTCTAAAATGGGTGTATTTTAAGATTTTCCAGGCTGCATGGATTAAAATAGGCTGAATAGTTTATCCTAATGCGCAATTATCTTGTGGTCAACTTGTACTTTAACATGGACAATTGGCACTTCACCCAGATGTTGTTGATTATGCCTGAGAGGACGATAGTATAAATTCAGGAAATATACCTTGAAACTCATGGAAAATCTGAAGCTCTACCCTTTGGTTTCAGGGGGCTTTAAAGGTGTGCTACGTTTTTTAGGTTTTCTACCCAGGTATTATTCAGGGGTTTCAATATCATAGAACATCCCATAAAATAACCTGTATTCTCAACATCTAAAATGTGTCTTTGCTTACCCAATCTCTAGGAAATTGCAACGATCCCAGATGTTGAACAGTGAACCATCATCATTGGATATACCATTGCTCAGAAATTGGGCCTCATCTATTTTTGGGAGAGCTTGAGGGTGCGGGAGTGGCTGTGCTTAGCTCGATCCCCCCTCCATGCCTGGAGGTCTCCAGATTTGGCCTCAGGTCACATTTCAGTATTGCCCATAAAGAGTGAGGAACCCACTGGTGAAAAGAAATCCAACTTTGGGTCATTGCCAGTATTGCAGTTGTGCTCAGGTAAATGTTCTTGGGCATTACATCAATTTATAGATTACAAGGGCCTACATCTGAAAGAGACAGGCTCTATGAATACAGTAGGCTGTACTGTCAGGATCAGAGAGATATGGCTCTTGATCACTTTAAGATTGTTACTGATACATTAACAAGTAAAGCCAGTGAAAAATGACTCAAATAAAAGATCTGGCCTGAGAAAAGATTAACTGATACTTAGGGAGTCTCGGAATAAATGGGTGTTTTTCCGGTTGGAGGAAGGTAACTAGTGGCGTGCCGCAGGGATCGGTACTCGGGCCGCAACTGTTTACCATTTATATAGATGATCTGGAGGAGGGGACGGAGTGTAGGGTAACGAAGTTTGCAGACGACACAAAGATAAGTGGAAAAGTGAATCGTGTGGAGGACGGAGAAGATCTGCAGAGAGATTTGGACAGGCTGAGTGAGTGGGCGAGGATATGGCAAATGGAGTATAACGTTGAGAAATGCGAGGTTATACACTTTGGAGGAAATAATAACAAATGGGATTACTATCTCAATGGAAACAAATTAAAACATGCTACCGTGCAAAGGGACCTGGGGGTCCTTGTGCATGAGACGCAAAAGCCCAGTCTGCAGGTACAACAGGTGATCAAGAAGGCAAATGGGATGTTGGCCTATATTGCGAGGGGGATAGAATATAAAAGCAGGGATGTCTTGATGCACCTGTACAGGGCATTGGTGAGGCCGCAGCTGGAATACTGTGTGCAGTATTGGTCCCCTTATATGAGGAAGGATATATTGGCATTGGAGGGAGTGCAGAGAAGGTTCACCAGGTTGATACCGGAGATGAGGGGTTTGGATTATGAGGAGAGGCTGAGGAGATTGGGTTTGTACTCGTTGGAGTTTAGAAGGATGAGGGGGGATCTTATGGAGACTTATAAGATAATGCGGGGGCTGGATAGGGTGGAGGCGGAGAGATTCTTTCCACTTAGTAAGGAAGTTAAAACTAGAGGACACAGCCTCAAAATAAAGGGGGGTCGGTTTAAGACAGAGTTGAGGAGGAACTTCTTCTCCCAGAGGGTGGTGAATCTCTGGAATTCTCTGCCCACTGAGGTGGTGGAGGCTACCTCGCTGAATATGTTTAAAGCGCGGATGGATGGATTCCTGAGCGGTAAGGGAATTAAGGGTTATGGGGATCAGGCGGGTAAGTGGTACTGATCCACGTCAGATCAGCCATGATCTTATTGAATGGCGGGGCAGGCTCGAGGGGCTAGATGGCCTACTCCTGCTCCTATTCCTTATGTTCTTATGTTCTTATGAGTCTGAATGCGTAATGACATTGAAAACAAGAAGGTTAAATGTCAGGTTTAGCCCTAACGGCACTGTAGGAGCACTTAGACTACAGCGGTCACCTTCTTAAGGAAAACTGGGGCTGCGTGATAAATGCTGGCCTTGCCAGTGACCCTCAAATCCCATAAAGGAATAGAAAAAAATTGAAGTTTACATGTCAATCAGATAATCCCAGGACCAATAGAATTAGGTGGTGCGTGTAAAATACAGAAACAAGAAGATTGCTTACTGTAGATGTGTTAATTCCTCTGTAAAAATAGGAGAAAAAAACATTTCAAACGAAGACATTGGACGGGATTTTACGGCCTCGCTCGGGAGAGACCGGAAATTCCCGTTGTCGGACCCTCGCCCGCTCTGATTCTGTGGCGGGCGAGGTGGTAGAGTGCTGGCCATTAATTCCTCACACGATAATGTGAAGGTCCCAGTTTCAATGGAACTGACTTGGTGTCATTTTCATCACATTCAATTCCTCCTTCAAAAATTCCATAAAACGCAGGAAAAACTAAACTGTGATTGGTTGATCATCCCTCACTTTTCAGTGCAATCGCATGTTCTTTGTCACAAAAGGAAACCAACAAACAAAAAGGTTCTTTCTGTTCAGTGGGAAACTCACCTCACAACAATATGCAAACAGTTGTATTTCACATTAGACAAACGCTACAGTGAGAGAAAGTTTCAATAGTCAAACAGATAATTAACACAAGAAATCAGCATGATCTTTTTTCAATAAATATGACAAAAGTTTACTCGTAACTGATTTAGAGCTGAATTCATTCTTTTTAATTACTTCTCTTGCTTCATTTTGTAAACTTAGGTTTGCTAATTGGCAGCATGTGTTAACACATTCCAGTGGACTTACTTCCAGGTCCATCCTTGATTCTGGGCCCTGCTGGTTCTGCTTCCGCATTTGTAGTAATCTGTGATTCTGTATCAACATCCGATTCTGTTTCATTCTCATCTTCATTGTCTGCATGGGTGAAGATCCAGTCCAGTGCTCTCTCCAGGTTGTTATTCTACAAAAACAGCCGTACAATGATGAAATTTACTTTAATTGTTAAATCTAATGAGTCCGGAGCGTAGGAGGCTGAGGGGTGATCTTATAGAGGTCTATAAAATAATGAGGGACATAGATCAGCTAGATAGTCAAAATCTTTTCCCAAAGGTAGGGGAGTCTAAAACTAGAGGGCATAGGTTTAAAGTGAGAGGGGAGAGATACAAAAGGGTCCAGAGGGGCAATTTGGGTGGTGAGTGCCTGGAACAAGCTGCCAGAGGTAGTAGTAGAGGCGGGTACAATTTTGTCTTTTAAAAAGCATTTAGACAGTTCCATGGGTAAGATGGGTATAGAGGGATATGGGCCATATGTGGGCAACTGGGACTAGCTTAGGGGTTTAAAAAAAAAGGGCAGCATGGACAAGTTGGGCCAAAGTGGCCTGTTTCCATGCTGTAAATCTCTATGACTATGAGTCCCACTAAAAAGCATCTGTGTTACATCAGTGGAGCAAAAAGGCACTAAAGTATTAATGAAGATACTGGATGGGATTTTCCGTCCCGTCCCAGCGACAGGATCTTCGAGTCCCGCCAAAGGCAATCCCCTCCCTCCCCACCCCTGCCGTGGGTTCCCTGGCAGCTCGGACAATGAGCAAAGCAAATGGCCACTGACTCTGGCGGGATCAGAAGATTCATGCTTTGCCACCTATATTGAACAAATGGCACGACCAAACTTCCACCACTAGATGGAGCCCAGGACTTAGTGAGCATTCAGAAGGGAAACCAGGAGCAGAGCCAGCAGCTGAGAGCAGATCCCGAGGACTAAGGTAAGAGCAGAGGCCAGGAGGTGAGGATGGGAGTCAGTGGGGTCAAGAGACAAGAGGGAGGAGAGGGCGAGTTAGCAATGCCAGGAGATGCAAAGCCCCAATAAGGAGGTAGAGGGATTAAGAGCAAAGGTGAAGGCACGGTGGCAAAAAGGGATATCTATGGCAAATTACATTATGTGAAACTAGCAATGATAAACAGATGTATAACATTGTTTCACAGTAACTTCATTGCAGTGTTAATGCAAGTCTTATTTGTGACTAATAAATAAACTTCACTTTACTTTTTACTTTGTTATTAAAGACGCTAAAGTGAAAGAAGGTTAAGTGAATTGACATTAGCAAAGACCTACTGTATTTCAGTTGCATTAGTTACTTAATGTGAAATTATCTTTTCATTAGTTAACTAGCAACCAATAGATCAAACTAATGTTTGATCGAAGTTGATTTTGGTTTGTTTATTACAGTAAAAGTCTTAAAAACTTGGAATCTTGTCCTTTGTTTCTCTACACCTTCACTGGAAAACTCATCTCTTTTTACAAGTTATCAGTCTTTACAGGATTGTAACAATTTGCAAGCCTAAACAGGAGGTCAGATGGTTATTTGTGAAAAACCCAGGCAACAGTCAAACCCAAACATCTCTTTACAAATATACATGTAAAAGCATCCAAACACTGTGGTTTCAAGAGCAGCTCAGAGGCTGGGGATTCTGTGGAGGGTAACTCACCAAAGCCTGTCCACCATCTACAATGCACAAGTCAGGAGTGTAATGGAATACCCTCTACTTCCCTCAGTGCAGCTCCAACAACACTGAAGAAGCTTGGTACCTTCCAGGGCAAAGCAGCCAACTTGATTGGCACCCCAACCACCAGCTTAAACATTCATTCCCTTTAACCATCAGCATACAGTGTCAGCAGTGTGTTCCATGTACAAGGTGCAATGCAGCAACCCACCAAACCTGCTTTGACTGCACAGTCCACATTTGTGACCTCTACCACTTAAAAAGGACAAGGGCAGCAAACACATGGTAACACCACACTCTGCAAATCCCCCTCATCACCACCCATCCTGATTTTGAACTATGTTCTGTTGCTTCACTGTCACTGGGCCAAAAATCTGGAACTCCCTTCTGGACAACACTGTGGTGTGCCTACTCTAGATGGACTGCAGCGGTTGAAGACGCCAGTTCAACACTGCCTTCTCAAGGGCAACTAGGAATTGGCAACAAATGCTAGCCTTGCCAGCAATGCTCACATCCCAGGAACAAATGAAAACAACTTCCCAGCAGACAGCACTGCACATAACACAGTAGAAGGAATGAGTTACCTAATTCAACACAAGTCATTGATGGAAGCAGAGATCTTCATGGTCGACGTGGCTAAATATCACACAACTTCCATTTACTGACCGAGCCATCTACTTAAAACAGATGCTTACACATGAATAGGAACTGAAACTTTAACAAATCGCCATTTTTTATGAAAGACTTTGTTTGAAAAGATTACTGAATATTTAACAGTTTAGCCACATAAGTAATCTCAGATTACACATTGATAGAAGGGGTGACACCATTTGTGTTCAATGGTTTGCTGTGAAAATACGATGGGAATTCAGACTTACAGTTGCTTTCAATGCGTGGATGGTCTGGTTCCTGGGAAATCCCATTGATGTAATGATGGCAACAATCTCTTCTGGTGGCTGGTTTTCCACTGAAGAAGCCCCTCCAGCTAGGCCCACCTCATTATGGCTAACTTCATTATATCCTGATAGTGATAGTGGTTCAGCAAAATCTAATGGGGGAACAAGAAAGTTTCATTGGTGATTTTAAGTATAGAACAAAGAACAAAGAAAAGTGCAGCACAGGAACAGGCCCTTTGGCCCTCCAAGCCCATGCCGATCATGATGCCTGCCTGATGTAGGGGGCGAATTAGGCTAATAAACACATAACCATAGATTTAAGAACACTAACATGACACTAACTTTCAAATGAATGACCTTGGATTATGGGAACTTAAACCAGCCAGGGCTGTTGCCATAGAAGACAGCTCTGCATAATTAACAAATATTTCTCATTTAAAACATGTATTTTGAATTTACAAGATGGATGTGTTTTGCTTTTGGTTACATTTTGTGAAACTTCAGTGACAAAATAGAGGGAAAGGGAAGGAACAATAGATTCACTGAAAGCAGTAATGCTATCAGCAGTGGTGGGGAACAAGATGGCTACCAATGCTAGCCTTGTGAATCGGGTCATACAATTCCGAGAGATAAGCAGGTGGGGAGCAGACATGAAGAATTTCTCAGGGTCGGATGAAAGTCACATGTGCTCATTTCAGTGGGAATCATTCTCCCATTTCACTGTCCAGCGTCCCATATTGCTGGGCAACAGAAGGGAGGTAACGTCCATAATTTAATAACAAATGAAATCCCATTAGGTCATGATGTGTATTGTTATTGGCTGGAGTTAATGACAGGATGATTATTGACTGGTTTGTATTGATGTTTACTGGATAATGCCCACCGGAAAGATAGGCAATAGATTTTGGGAATGTATAATTGCTTTCGCAGGAGCATTGTTCTTCAGACTGATATCCAGCTGCCCGCATTCTATACCTTGAGTGCAGGGCTTCCTCATATCATTCTTCCATTCAATCGTTTAGTTAAATAAAGTCACGTCTTCAATGCACTGCATTTTTGAGTCTTTGTATTAGCTTTACTAGCTATACATAGCCTTGAGAGGAAGCCCCGTTTACAATTTGGTGCTTCGATCAGGGTGATGTCACTGGCTTCTGACGGCAGGACAGGACTCCTAAGTGGGGATGAGTATGTTTTTATATTGACCACCCAATTAGTTAGAGGAGTAAGGCCATCAGGACCGTAAGTTGACTCACCTGAATCACTGCGAGGGGTTGTGGGGCACAGTGTTACTGAGGGCCAGAGAAGATGTGAGGAGTTTGGGGTCGCTTAACACAGAGCACCAAGGACGAAAAAGACCGCGGATCAGGCCGGGAGCAGAGCCAGAGAGAGACAGAGAGTCAGAGAGAGAAAGTCGTGCCCACGGGGAGCCGCACCATCAGGTGACGAGACTCCAACAAAAAGTTGGTGCAACAGTGAGGTTGTGCTAAGGGGTATTAAAAATAAAAAAGAAAGCGAGAAGTTCCCAAGGGAAGGGGGGGGAGGAGGGCAAGAGAGTAGCGAGAGTCCCGGGTGGGCTTTGACCAGGACTCAAGGGGTTAACAGAGAGAGAGACAGACAGAGAGAAAGAGAGACAGAGAGAGAGAGACAGACAGTCAGAGAGAGACAGACAGTCAGAGAGAGACAGACAGAGAGAGGGAGACAGACAGAGAGAGAGAGACAGACAGAGAGAGAGAGACAGACAGAGAGAGAGAGACAGACAGAGAGAGAGAGACAGACAGAGAGAGAGACACAGACAGAGAGAGACACAGAGAGAGAGAGAGAGAAAGAGACAGAGACAGAGAGAGAGAGTCAAACAGGCTGTGATCCAGCAGCCTGTAGAGAGGACAGAGGAGAGAGAGCTAGACTTAGAGAAAAAATCCAGTGAGAAATTCTCAGAGAGGGAAGTAAGAGGTTAAGAAATAAGAGCAGAGAGGGATCTGGTTTGGAGAGAGAGAGAGAGAGCGGTAGACAGGCTGTGGGTAAGAGCGAGAGCATCCTTGTGTGGATGCTTGGGAATTGCAGGTGACAGCGGAATTAAGACTAATGCAGACACTTTAAAAATCAAAGTAAGATATCAAAGTCTTGAATTTCTCATTTTGGGGGCTGATCAATGGCTAAGATCAGTCTTTAAAAAAGAGGATAAGAATTTGACAGAGATTTGGGCTTTCTGTGTCTGCATTGGTCTAAAAAAGGCAAAATGTTGCGTCTGAAAAGTTGTAAGTAGATGAAGGGAGTGTGATAGTCTTTAGCGGATATGGTTGAGAATCGGAATATTTAAAAGTGATGATGAATCTTGTTTTGAATTAATCTTCACAATGGAAAGATAGGGATTCATCTTTGTTTCAGGAGTTGGGGGTTTTGATGACGTTCAGTCCCCTTTTTAAAACAAGTCGAGAGTTAACCCAAACTGTCCCAGACAGAAAGGATCTTTGTGTCTTAAGATTTTGTGGTAGCTTTCAAATAGTAAAATCATTAGCTTAAATCAAAACATAGCAGAGGGGAGAGAGTGCATTCAGCCATTTAGTGAAGAGTTACATAAGATAGAATGGGAGTGTGAGTTCAATGAGATTGGAGACAAGAAAGAGGCGAGAGAAATGATCCAGTGGAATAAATAAACACTTAAAGGAAAGGAACAGGTAAGTGAGGTACAGATGAGATGTGGGAAGTGAACAGGGTAATCAAAGAGACATTATGGAAGAGATGATAATAGACAGAGTAGGACAGGATTAAAAGTGGGATTCATTTGGTGAATACAGAGAACAATAATGGTATAAAAGGAGATATTTAGAGAGATTCTAGGAAGTAAAACACAGTTTAGGTGATAGCCATGGGTGAAGGAACTAGTTTTTTTTAAAAAGAGATAAAATAGACACTAATGGACAGTTGAAAGCTCACAACACTCTTTTCTGAGCTTGGATTAATTCTTAACAAATGATGTTGTTATTTAAGAAGATGAACGAGCAACCAAAATAAGTTACTGCCCAGAATCAAACTGGAAGGTTTGATTTCTGTTTTAAAGATGTTACACTATGTTGTGGAAGTCGGTAAGGAAAAGAGGAATTCCAGAGGACGCAAGAAGGTTATATTTTATGTGCAAAGACTTCTCATCAGGAAGGAGTAAGACAAACATTGGAGCCTTTTAACTATTGCAGGAATTTTGTGGAGGATTATGCTGTATGTGCCAAACCTTTACAGAACCTGATTATGGGAGGAAAGGCTAGTAGTGAGGATGTAGTATGGGGAGACACGGGAGCACAAGCCTTTTCAGATTTAAAACAAGCCATGGCAAGAGCCCCAGCCCTAAGTCGACTGAATCTTACAAAGCTATTTCACATTTTTTGTCAGGAGAGGGACCGAGTGCAAGTTGCAGTAGTAACCCAACGGCATGGGGATAGATAGATTCAGTAGCCAGAGGAATGCATCGATTAGTAAGGGCTTTAGCATGTGTCTCCTGGGCCGTGAGAGTGTCCAAGCCACTCACCTTGATGGGAAAAATAATTCTCTACAGCCCACACACAATTGTTCAGCTTTTAGAAGCCGGGAGGTTAAAAAGAGTTTCTGATGGAAGAGGTTTAAAGTGGGAAGCATATCTTTTGCCAGGAGACAAACATGTAGAGATCAGCAGAGATGTAAGAGAAAATCCTGCAGGAGGGTTTACAGTGCAAGGGATAGAGCATGAATGTATAGCGGAAGTGACAGAAGGAGCGAGCAAAGGGGGTTAGCAAAAGAACCACTCACTGGGGAGGGAGTGATTAATCTGTTAGTAGATGGAGCCAGGAAGTATGTCAATGGCCAACCCCGCACGGCATGGGCGGTGGTGAATGACGAAGGAACAGTGATTGTAGGAGAACAAATCCCAGGGAGCAATTCAGCACAAGTAGCAGAGTTGTTAACTTTGACCAATGCTTTAGAATGGGGTAAAGGAAAACAAGTAAATGTGTTCACAGACAGCTGATACGCTTTTGGCGTAGTCCATGACTATATGACAGCTTAGGGAAGAAGGGGATTTGTAACATTTAGCGAGGACATATCCAGCATGAACATCTAATCAGGAATTTATTTCAGGCAACTCACAGTTCCTTAGAAGCTGCAGTAATAAAAATACAGGCTCATCAGATGATTTCTACCCAGGCCCAAGAAGAAAACAGTCGAGCAGATAAGGCAGCTAAAAACCTGTTACAACAGAATTTGGGAGGAATCCAAATAGCAAGTGTGGCAGCAGCACAAGCCAGGGAAGTGACAGACATTGATGTGAAACAGATACAGGAACAGGCGTCAGAGGAAGAGAAACAGGAATGGGAATAACATGGAGGACAGAGAGGTCGAGACGGCGTATGGAGAAGGGAAGGTAGAATACATCAAACCTTATTGGAGGCATATCATGGATTAGCACACATGGGCCGAAGACCACATGTACAATCTTGTCAAAGGTGCCTGTAGTGCACCCTAGTGGAATCATGTTGTCCCTGCAAGTTCAAGATGGATAATCAACCACAGCCTAAAGGACCATGAGCAGAGTTACAGATGATTTTACAGGGTCCTTACCCAGAGTGCAAGGAAAGACTAACTGCCTGGTAATTATTGATCAGTTTACCCGGTGGGTAGAAACATTCCCATGCAAAGATGCTGCAGCCAAAACAGTGGCTTTGATATTGGTAAATGAGGTAATACCCAGGTGGGTATTCCTCTTCAGTTAGACTGAGACCAGGGAACCCATTTTACAGATGCCTGTAGAATATTGGGAATAAAGCAAAGATTTCACATACCATACATTCCCTAGAATTCAGGAATGGTAGAACAGATGAACAGGATGTTAAAGAACAGTCTAGCCAAGGCTATTTTACAGGAAGGAAACAATTGGGTGCAGTCTTTGCCTGCAATATTGTTACAACAAAGAGCTACTCCATCTCGAGGAACGGGGTTAACCCTTTTTGAACTGATGACGGGAAGAGCAATGGGCCTCCCAGAGGATGAGATATTGGGTGGGGGAGAACTTGAAATTAGCTGAAGTGCAGTGTTTCAGCACATGAGAGAATTAATTGATTGTTTACATTCGCTTAAAATACAGGTGGTTACCCTTCAGTGCAGCACAGAGACTGGATGAAACTAGCAGAGGAGAATACTCCTAAGTTACTTACACCAAGGGATAAGGTAAAGGTGAAATTCATGACAGACAGAAAAGGGTTTGGGGTCAGGTGTGGAGGCCCTCATAATGTAATAATTGCAGGGCAAACATGTGCTCTCATTGAGAAACCCAGGCCGCAGTGGCGACACTGGACTCAGTTAAAACCGTATCTCAATAAGTAATCCTGAAGGGGTAAATATCAGTAGGTCACCCAAGTGGATTTATAATCCTACTGAACAGGGGGTAATAATGGCTCTTGTAGTAGCTTGAGAACTTCACTGGAGTAATTTGAATTTGTAGATTAGCAATTAGGTTAAGTCAGATAATAGTGCAAAATAATCAGGGTAGTATTAGAGGGAAAGAGATAGGAATGATTGAATTGATAAGGAGCTAACTTAATGCTGCGAGGCATCAGACTTGTGTTTTATAGAGTTGTGAGAGCTCTTGAAAAAAGAAGACAAACCAAGCCCAAGTCCACATCCCAGTGGCCGGACAACAGGACTACACCCAACATTGATGACAAGAAGACCACATCAAGTGTACCATGATGTAATGCGAGATATAATTGAATTTTGCTTGTTTAACCTTGACCAGCAGTCAAAACTTGTGTAAAGGGAGAATCATGGCAATTTTTATAATGAATGTATGTGTTTCCATTTTTTTCTAGTACTGATGATGCAGATATTGGCTCAAACAGGACCAGCATCTAAGATCATTCAGCATCTTCCTCAGGAAACACAGGTTAATACTTATATTTGGCACACACGAGGACATTACATATTAGGATTTTTAAGTTAGGAGATAAGAAAGTAGTTTCACAACAGTGAGGCCTGTGCAAGAAGGCTAACTGTACGTAGAGGTACACACTTGTTTATAATTTAATAGGATCAGTTCCTAGTCTAGATTTAAAGCAGCACCTACACCGAGTGAAATCTATTGCACAGAGAAGTTGGAAAGTTCTGGGAAAAACTTTGGGGTAAGCAAAAGCGATTATACAGTAAGCCCAAGGAGTATGTTATGCCTGAACCCACCCAGTAATGACCAATCATGTAATACATTGTATTGCTTCAGTGAACCATAATATCCAACTTAAAAATGGTACATTGGATTCGTGGAGACAGAGCCTACGCTTAGCTCCCTGTTGGATGGGAAGGGATCTTTTACCCTAAAGAAACTTCCGTACTTGTATAAACTCCCTCACCTGCCAAGATGTCGGTGAGCTATGACAGAAGGAGAACAGTTTTCGGCATTATATTTACCCAATATGGAGTGGTTAGAACAATGAGGGAGATAATTGTGCGCTCCATTGGGAACAAGTTGCCAACACTGAAGCTGCTCTCACGAAGATCAGTGGTGAGATGGTTGCCATGGATACAGAGGGATTATAATGGCATTGGATTGCGTCTTGGCAGCAAGGGGAGGAACATGCGCAGTAATTGGATCAGCGTGTTGCACTACATACCAGACAGTAAGGTAAACATAACTAATCTGGTTGTACACATCAAGGAGGAGATGGAGAAACTCAAAAACCCTGAACCATTTACCTTGGGTGGTTGGCTCACAGGCTGGATAGGCTCTCCAGGAACATTGACCTTGGAAGGGATTATATTATTTTCATTGTGATTCTAGTGTTAGTAGTAATTATATACCTGAGCAAATATGGAAGTGCACAACTTTCTAAGTCCACAGGAGGAACAGCATCAGTGACAGCAGGTAGGGTAAAGAAGAAGGGAATCTGAAAGTCGAAATACTTAGTAAGGACTAAGATTAGTTACTTAGGCACATCAATTTCGTGGCTTTAGTTGGTCCTTGGCCAACAGCCAAAAGGGGGAGACTGATGTAGCAGGGCTAATTAGGCTAATAGACACATAACCATAGATTTAATAACACTAACACAACACTAACTTTAGAATGAATGATCTTGGATTATGGGAACATAAACCAACCAGGGCTGTTGCCATAGAAGACAGCTCTGCATAATTAACAAATATTTCTCATTTAAAACATGTATTTTGAATTTACAAGATGGATGTGTTTTGTTTTTGGTTACATTTTGTGAAACTTCAGTCAGTGACCAAATACAGGGACAGGGAAGGAACAATGGATTCACTGAAAGCAGTAATGCTATCAGCAGTGGTTGAAAACAAGATGGCTACCAATGCTAGCCTTGTGAATCGGGTCATACAATTCCGAGAGATATGCAGGTGGCGAGCAGACATGAAGAATTTCTCAGGGTCAGATGAGAGCCACATGGGTTCAATTCGGTAGGAATCATTCTCCCATTTCACTGTCTAGCATCCCATATTGCTGGGCAACAGAAGAGTTAATGACAGGATGATTATTGACTGGTTTGTATTGATGTTTACTGGATAATGCTCACCGGAAAGGTAGGCAATATGATTTTGGTAATCTATAATTTCCTTCAGAGAGGCATTGTTCTTCAGACTGATATCTGGCTGCCCGCATTCTATACCTTGACTTTGCTACCTTAGGAAAGAGCATCTGACTATCCACAAGAGAAAACACTGGAAAATCTCAGCAGGTCTGGCAGCATCTGTAAGGAGAGAAAAGAGCTGATGTTTCGAGTCCAGATGACCCTTTGTCCAGCTTTGACAAAGGGTCATCTGGACTCAAAAAGTCAGCTCTTTTCTCTCCTTACAGATGCTGCCAGACCTGCTGAGATTTTCCAGCATTTTCTCTTTTGGTTTCAGATTCCAGCATCTGCAGTAATTTGCTTTTATCTGACTATCTACTCTGTCCATGCCACTCATAATCTTGTAAACCTCTATCAGGTCATCCTTCAACCTCCGTCGTTCCAGTGAGAACAAACCGAGTTCATCCAACCTCTCCTCATAGCTAATATCCTTCAGACCTGGCAACATCCTGGTAAACCTCTTCTGTACCCTCTCCAAAGGATTCACATCCTTCTGGTAGTGTGGCGACCAGAATTGTACATAATATTCTAAATGAGGCCTAACTAAGGTTCTGTACAGCTGCAGCATGACCCGCCAATTCTTATACTCAATGCCCCGACCAATGAAGGCAAGCTTGCCATATGCTTTCTTGACTACCTTATCCATCTGCGTTGCCACTTTCAGTGATCGGTGGACATGTATGCCCAGATCTCTTTCCTGTCAATACTCCTGAGGGTTCTACCATTTACTGTATAATTCCTACATGCATTGGACCTTCCAAAATGCATTATCTCACGCTTGTCCGGATTAAACTCCATTTGCCATTTCTCCGCCCAAGTCGCTAACCGGTCTATATCTTGCTGTATCCTCTGACAATCCTCTTCACTATCTGCAACTCCATCAGTTTTTGTGTCGTCTGCAAACTTACTAATCAGACTAGCTACATTTTCCTCCAAATCATTCATATATACTACGAACAACAAAGGTCCCAGAACTGATCCCTGTGGAACACCGCCAGTTTCCTTTCAGAAAAGCACCCCTCTACTGCTACCCTCTGTCTTCTATGGCCAAGCCAGTTCTGTACCATCTTGCCAGTTCTCCTCTGATCCTGTGTGACTTCACCTTTCGTACCAGTCTACCATGAGGTACCTTGTCAAAGGCTTTGCTGAAGCCCATGTACACAACATCCACTGTCTTTCCCTCATCTATCATCTTCATCACTTCCTCAAAAAACTCGATCAAGTTAGTGAGGCTACCCTTTACAAAACCATGCTGTCTGTCACTAATAAGTCCATTTGTTTCCAAATGTGAGTAAATCCTGTCCCTAAGAATCTTTTCCAATAATTTCCCTACCACTGACGTAAGGCTCACTGGCCTATAATTTCCTGGATTATCCCTGCTGCCCTTCTTAAACATTGGCTATCCTCCAGTCCTCTGGAACTTCATCTGTAGCCAATGAGAATACAAAGATTTTCGTCAAGGCCCCAGCAATTTCCGCCCTGCCTTCCTCAGTATTCTGGGGTAGATGCCATCAGATCCTGGGGATTTTTCTACTTTAATACTTTTTAAGATGCCCAATACCTCCTCCTTTTATAAAGAAACAATTTATTGATTAAAGAACCTATCCGCACTTGAGATCCACAATTTTAATAGTCCAACTTCCAAGCCAATATGTTAGATTTGCAACAGATACAAACCACTGAGCCACCCTCTGGCATTTTGATTCTCATGTTGCACCCTAATGCTGTTTTAATAAAAGTCGTTTCAGAAAATATACAACTATAATTTAAAATTTGGAGCAAGATTCCAAAGAGTACAAACTTCTGGAGGAGTGATCAATTACATGACTTAACTGTGGCAGCTGCTTTTCCCTACAACCAGCAAAGCAGATATTTATATGAACATTGCCTCATTCCGAGAAGATGTTAAGATATTTCACACCAGCCCGTTTTAGTTTTATTCTTGGCAGCTATGAATACTTCCTGAATAAGCTGGTCCATCAGTATTACTAAGCATCTCACTGAAACACTTAAACTGAATTTACCATTACACGGTTCATCAGAAAACCTGAAAGCATTTGCTCTCACATATTGGCTACCTGACTTTGAAGCTTAAGAGAAAATGCTGGAAAATCTCAGCAGGTCTGGCAGCATCTGTAAGGAGAGAAAAGAGCTGACGTTTCGAGTCCAGATGACCCTTTGTCAAAGCTGGCTTCTAAGCTTACCAGGTTCTTCCATGTGTGCTATGATCCAGTTAAAGGCTAACTCAGCCCCCAGGTTTCCTGTGTAGTACACGGCTTTCCGACACGCCTCTAGTGGAAAACCCATCTCAGCCAGCTGCATCACTGCTGATTCATCAATGTCAGGAGCTGTAGAAAAGGGAACAAAAACGGACAATGGCTATAATGGCAAACCCGGTGTTTTCAGGGGTGCCATCAATGTAGCAATACACAGGAAAGCCCAATGTCTGCACATGCAAATAAGAAATGCTCCAAATAGTGCCAGTGTTTGATGTTCAACGATTGAAAGATTTGTGCTGATCATTTGTAGAATATTACAAACTAGGCAATGTCCACAATTAAGATCAAATAATATACAAATTATACCTGGACTAGAATTACATTCACGGGAAGAATGGTTGGCTTATACACATTCCTCACTATTATTGTAAGGAAAGGATTAATCAAACTGGCAGCAGAGCTTTGCAAACTAACTTGAAGTAATAGTACGCTTTAAGATTTGATGCATAATACATACCACATATTTATAGAAAGTATTTTTAAATAGAAACACGAGGGCAGTTTGTGTGAAAATTGAAATGTGGGGGTTAAAGCAGAAAGCACTCCTCTAATTGGCTAAAATAAAATCACAAGTACATTTTCTAAAACAGGAGAATAAAATTGATACGTACACTCCATGAAATGGTTCAGCAGACTGCCTGGAAGATAAAAACAAATCATTATTTTACTTCCATTTCCCAGTCGCTTTGATCTCCTCCCGTTCAATTCCCTCAAAAACACTTTCAGGGGCGGCACGGTGGCACAGTGGTTAGCACTGCCGCCTCACAGCGCCAGGGACCCAGGTTCGATTCCCGGCTTGGGTCACTGTCTGTGTGGAATCTGCATGTTTTCCTCTGGGTGCTCCGGTTTCCTCCCACAGTCTGAAAGATGTGCTGGTCAGGTGCATTGACCCGAACAGGTGCCGGAGTGTGGCGACTAGGGTAATTTCACAGTAACTTCATTGCAGTGTTAATGTAAGCCTTCTTGTGACTAATAAATAAACTGTTTTTTCCGGCTCAATGATGCTATGGGACCATTTAAAATCTTTTGAATGTGATTTTCTTAATTTACTTAGAAAATGACATTGTACCTGAATATAACTAGCAAACAACTCTGTATATCTTTTGTAAAGCAATATTCAACAATTTAAAATTGTGTTAGCCAAAGGTAGTGGAATGATATTTTAAAATGCTGAATTATGTAGACAAGAAAACAGCAGGATTAGGCCACACAGGACATGAGCTGCTCCACTGTTCAATAAGATCATGACTGATCCCGCACTTCCAACTCCACTTTCCCACCCTATCTTCATATCCTTTGATTCACTTGATTCCCTTAGTGTCCAGAAATCTATTGATCTCTGTACCGAATATATTCAGCAACTGAGCATAAACAGTCCTTTAAAGCAAATTATTTTTCAGAATTATGTTTCAAAGTGCGGGTTCATGGGAGAGTTTACATTTGCAATATGAAAATAAAAGTGAACGGAACCTCGAGAAAGAAAATATTCCTCAAAACAGGCACGATTTTGGCTGTAACACATGTCCAGATTCTTGTCAGGAACCAAAGCAGGAACTCCATACCCACTGTTGCACAAGCTCAGTTCTCCAGAAATTGGTGTATTTTTCACGCAGGCAGCCAGGACTTTGGCAGGTAAGAAGATGAGGAAAGCCATGCACAAGATTCAGGCAACATGCAACTGCAATGTTTCCATTAGAAGATACTTTAAATACAAAGTGACCAGCAGTACTGTTCCTCAAATAATTAGTGGTCACTGAAACCAAGTTTCATTGTATTTCAAAAAATTTACATCACCTCTTGATATCAGGTATATTTCTTTGCTCTAAGTGTTGCAACTGCAAAAATCTTGGTAAAATAAAAAAGTGTCTGTAGAATGAGTTTTAATAATGATGTCAGGGACTGATTTTATGGTTTTTTTGACTGGCTGGGATCATTGTGTTTTATATGTGAGAGGTGTGTTTTCTTACCCTCCGAGTGATCGTCCCAATTTAAATCATTCCCACAGTAAGTTTAAAAGTGAATTTAAAAATTAGGAAGGTTATTATTTATTGTCATACACACACCCTGGAGGTTTGAAAAAAAAACAGGTCCCACTCACTTGACTCACCCACATAATCACTCACGCAAAGATTAGATAAAGATGAAGGAATAAAATAATACAATTACAATTTATGATCATCTCAATCTCTTTTGCCGCAGGCCTGTAGTTTCTTAGAGGAGTTGGTGCTTTGTTTGAAGTGAAAGTCTAGTAAAGCAGTGGATTTTCAGTAAGCCTCTTCTGGTTAACTTTGCAGGAGGTTGTTTCTCAGGTGAACTTGAAGTTGAAACAGGTTGGAGGGAAAAGTCTCTCTCCCACTTTCAAGGTAGATTTCTTTATTATCTTGGCTACTTATTTAACATGCAGCTGGTTTGATGGCTGTCCCCAGAACTTGCTGTTTTAAAAGTAGGCAATAAACATGGCTGTCTCAGTATGTGACCTGTTACGAGTCCAAAGTCCTTTTCCAAATAAGGTGGGTGGCAAGCTTGATTATACACGCTGTGTGGTGATTTACATTCTTTGAGAGTTTGAGACAGCTCATGTCTGTATCTGAATGACCCATTCAATTTGAAATTATCCCTTTGAATTAGTTTCAGGAAAAGGCATGGGGTGAGATTCTCCAGCCTCCCAGCCGCGTGTTTCCTGCCGGCGGGAGGTGACGCATTTGTGAGTGGTGGGATTCTCTGGCCCCGTCGCTGTCAATGGGAATCCCCACTGACATCACCTCATGCCGGCGGGAAACCCACAGGCAGGGATGCGCTGCCGCGGGACCAGAGAATCCCACTGGCGTGAACAGCCGGAGAATTCCGGCCATTGAGTCAACATCAGTCTGGAAAGTTCCTTCTATTCTTTCTTGAGACGGGGAAGTGTTTCAATCCACAAGAGAAGGCAGGTGATCCTTGAGCAGTCATTTTATTGTAGGTTTTTTTGGATTTTAGAACTATAAAGTATTGACGGAAGTATCATAATATATGGGAACATGACACGAGTTAGAACAAATTTAGAATCATAGGATCACTAAGTGCAGAAGGAGGCCATTAAGCCCATCAAGCCTGCACAGACAACAATCCCACCTAGGCCCTATCCCTGTAACCCCATGTATTTACCCTGCTAATGCCCCGAAAGAATCAACCTAATCCGCACATCTTTGGACTGTGGGAGAAAATTGGTGCACCCGGAGGAAACCCATGCAGACACGGGGAGAATGTGAAAACTCCACCCAGACAATGACCCAAGGCCAGAATTGAACCCGGGTCCCTATCAGGCAGCAGTGCTAACCACTAAGCCACTGTGCCGCCCTTCTTTCATATCAGTATCAGCTTTCTTAGCCCAAAATGATCAAGATTATTATACTTTGTATTCATTCCTTTAGTATAGTTCCATATCTGGTTTTGGATCTTCTGTTGCCTTTTATGTATTCATTTGTAGACCCTTTTTAAAAAACTGAACTTGTGTCCGTGGGGAGTTTCATGATACATTTAGTGTTGATCCATTTTCTAACATGCAGCTTCAAACATAGTTTTATCTTATAAAACCCAAACCTGTAAAAACTGCCCTTGGAATAAGAATTTATTACAGTTTTTAATGCGATGGAATTGAACTCAAACATTGACTGCCAAGCCTTTTCTATCTTATAAGAGTAAAGAAAAACCTTACATCAGGTTGCAATAGTCAATACTGCACTTTGTCCTAGATGATATTAATCTTTGCTGCAAAAATGCATATAAATCTCTTTCTCAAAAGTATAAGCAAATTATAAAAAAAGGAGACAATATTTGCAATTAGAAGGATTAGATAAATTATTAGAGAATGAATCACCTTTGGGTCGATCAGGCATCATAATGGGTGGGGAAATATCAGGAAGTTCCTCCTCTCCAGACTGTAAACCCGTTGCTCTTAGATGGGAGATATCGAGAAGATCTGGCATATCTATGGAGACATCTGAAGCACAATGCAGAGAGCTACTGTAGAAGTGCAGTATGTATTACAGGATACATGATTTGAAAGAAGCAGTCATTTTTTCAAGTTCAAGAGAACTGAACAGCAACAACTAACAATAGTTGGTGGTTAAAACTAGAGTATTTTGCTTTTTGACTTTATTAATCAATTCCTGGTAGCAACACATGAAAGACAGCACAGTCATGACGGGTTATCACTGTTGTTAAATGATATTCTAAATAGATGTAAAAAGGACTATTTTCCAGATTCTTTACATCATTTGATATGCATTTTATATATAGGTGCTAGAGTCACCTAACACATCTATATAAATGTGATCACAGGTGAACGCAGCAGAGATTAAATTCTACAATTTTAACTAACTGTGCTTTAAGTTAGTGTTAATAATGGCCACCATGAGACTACCAGATTGCCATAAAGAAACATCCAATATAATGTCCTTTAGGGAAGGAAAATTGTTGTCCTTACCTGATCTGGCCTACATGTGACTCCAGACCCACAGCATCGTGGTTGACTCTTAAATGTCCTCTGAAATGGCCCAGCAAGCCACTCAACTCCATGGTAGGGAGATAGTGAAAGCAATTGCAGTGGTTTTATTTTCTTATGACAGAAATCACCTAACTTAGTACAAACCAAGACTAAAACTGAGACCTTCCAGTACTACAACTTACAGTGTGTTCATCCATTTAGCCACCAGGGCAGCTCACCGTGACATTATTTTGAGTACAAAATGAGTACCTTGATAAAAATATAATTGTGCTTACCTAGTTTCTTTGGTACCCAGTCTATACCAAAGGTAAATTTCTTTACTTGAATAACCAAATATTCAGGAAATGAAGCAAAGTGGATTGTTCTGTAAATTAAAAAAATAAAGATTTAAATTTCCTAGCTTATTCCCGCTGGCCGACATTTTGACTGATGCAGGAAACATGGTGGTCAGGACCTTACGTGTACTCAAAGTGACGTAGAGTTCAGTAATTTAAATGTCTAACTCAATTTTGAATATCCTGGAGTCAGCAAAGTGGGGTGTTTCTAAACCCTATGTGAAACATGTCAGGTTAGTCGGTTTGTGAACCTTGGGGGAAGCCTGTTGTGGAGTTGGGAACCTTTCAACAGGTAAGTTTAAAAGATGTGACCAACTTCACATGTTAGAATTACTGCTGCATGATAAATATGTCTTGAATGCAGTAATTAATCATAGGGCTATGTACTTAAAATGTAAGCAACAATTAAATTAACCAGCATTGTTTTGGTATTCAGATGCATTTGACTACTTTCTCCACTGGCTAAAGAACTTTTATGCATTCAACAGTATCGAGAATGAGATATTGTCATCTGGACCCTGTGCTTTAATTTTTACATTAAAGTTCGGACATCTGTTGAGGGTTTGAAAAATCTGAACAGTTGGCTAAGCATCTGTTTAGTCAACTTCAAAGTCTCTTGTTTTCAGCTCTGTAGGGTTTATTCAAACAGCTGTGCAATGGAATTTTATTATGAAAACTTGGGCTGAGTTTCACAGAATCACAGAAACTTTATGGTGCAGAAGGAGACTGAGTCTGCATTGGCTTGCTGAAAGGGCATGCTACTAATCCCAGTCCCATGCCGTATCCCCATAACCTTGCACATTCTTTCTTTTCAGATAGCAATCCAATTCCCTTTTGAATTCCCCAATCCACCCTTTCATGAAGTTTGTTCCAGACTCCAACCACCCTCTGGGTGAAAACAAAATTCCTCACATCACTTCTACTCCTTCTGCCCATTACTTTAAATCTGTGTCCTTTAGTTCTTGATGTACTCTTGAGAAGGAACAATTTCTCACTATTTACTCTGTGCCTATGTCTCAGGATCTTGAATATTTCTATCAAGTTTCCTCTAATCCTCCTTTTCTGCAAGGAAAACAGGCCCAACCTGTTCAATCCATCCTCAAATCTATACTTGTTTATCCATGAAATCATTCTTCTGAATCTCATCTTCACTCTCTTCAATGTCTCACATATTTCCTCAAGTATGGTTCCCAGGACTGGATGCAGCATTTCAGATGAAGTCTAACTAGTACTTTTTACAAGTTCAACATGACCTCCTTACTCATGTTCTCAATGCACCTAAAATAACACCTAGGATACTGTATGCTTGATTGACTACTCTCTCAACATGCCCTGCCACCTTCAATGACTTATATACATATACACCAAAGTCCATTTGTTCTTGCACCTCTTTAAGAGTTTGTCCCTTTGTTTTATACTGTCTCACCATATTCTTCCTGATAAAATGAATCATCACACACTTGACCTTCATCTGCCACTTGTCTGCCCAATGTGTCTAAATCCTTTTGGAATTCAAGACTATCCTCATCACAGTTGACAATGTTTCCAATCGTCCTATCATTTGCAAATTTTGAAATCATGCCTTGCACACTACCATCTAGGTCATTAATATAAATCAGGAAGAGCAAAGGTCCCAACAATAACCCCTAGGGAACTCCACAACAAACCTTCCTCCAATCTGAAAACAACCATTTATCACTGCACTCTGTCTCCTGTCACTCAGCCAATTCCTTATCCAAATGCCTACTTTCCATTTTATCCAGGAGTTAGAATTTTGCTCACAAGTTTGTTGTGCAACACTGTATCAAATGCCTTCTGAAAATCCATATACACCACATCAACAGTATTACCCTTATGAACCTTCCCTGTTACAATCTCAACAAACAACAGCTAGTTAAACATGGTTTTCCTTGAATGAATCCACGCTGGCTTTCCTTAATTATCCTGCACCTATCTAAATGACTATTGATTTTGCCCTGATCTATAGTTTCCAGAAGTTTCCTTACCACTAAAGTCAGACTGTTTGGTCTATAGTTGCCAGCATTATCCTTAGACCCCCTTTTTGAACAAGGGTATAACATCCACAATTCTCCATGCCTCTGGCATCAGCCCTGTGTCTAAGGAAGACTGGAAGATTATCACCAGTGCCTTTGAAATTTCCACTCTCACTTCCCTCTGTATCTGTGAATGCATCTCATCCGGTCCTGGTGCCTTATCAATTTTAAGTAAAGATAGCCTTTCTAACACCTTCTTCTCAATTGTAAATTCCTCCAGTGCACCAGAATGTACTCTCTCACCTTGGCCTGGATAGCATCCTCTTCCTTTGTAAATGCAGATACAGGTGACGCGTTTAATATAGCTGCTACTTTTGCCTCCACTTACTAGTCTCCTTTTTTATCCCTAATCGGCCTTACCTGTTCGTATACCATCCATTCATTATTTACATGCTTATAGAAAACCTTGGGATTCCCTTTTATGTTAGCTGCTAGTCGCTTTTCATGCTCTCTCCTTGTTTTTCTGATTAGCTTTTTCACTTCCCCTCTGGCCCTCTATATTCAGCCTGATTTCCTTTGCATTTTCTACCTGACATCTGTCATATTCATACTTCTTCCTTTTCATCTTCACCTCTATCTTTCTCACCATCCAGAGTGTTCCAAATTTGTTTGTGCTATTTTTCCCCTTCAAGGGAATATATCTTGACATTGCCTGCTATGTTATCCCTTTGAAGGTGGCCCATTGTTCAGCCACTGTCTTTTCCACCAACATTTGATTCCAACTCACTTCATTCAGATGCATTCTCATTCCATCAAAGCCGGCTTTCCCCTAATTAATTATCCCCACTCTGGATTGCATCTTGTATTTTTCCACGGCCAACCTAAACCTAATACAATTGTCACCGTCCACTAAATGTTCTCTCACTGATATTAGATCTTCTTGGGCCAACTCATTCCCCAGAATCAGGTCAAACAATGCCTGCCCCCTTGTTGGACCAGAAACATACTGCTGCAGAAGATCAACTTGCTCCACTATTGCGCCTCTCTGTAATTTCTTTGCCATTTTGTTTCCCTACATCCCTTTCATGAGTTGATGGTCTATATACTACACCGATCAATCACTTAAATACCATTTTTAATACCACTCCACACCCCTTCCCCTACCTTTTCTTCCTTTCTTGTCTCTCCTAAACATCTTGGACCCAGGAGAATTTAACTCCCAGTCCTACCCTTCTTTGAGCCAGATCTCCATCATAAAATCATTGTCCCATTTGTCAACCTGTCTCTGTAGATCACCAATCTTATTAACCACAGTCCATGCATTTACATACATGAATGTTAATCTTGATTTAGGTTTTTTTACTTTCCCCCTTACTCTGACCCCAACTAATGGCTGGCTATAATCCCCTCTAGTTCTATCAAACTCGTCAAGTATTCTATTTACCTCGATATTACTCCCTTGATATATCTTCCTTATCAGTTAATACTTCTCTACTTCCCACTGCCAGATTTTCTCCTCTCCGAATTTCCCCTCAGATTCCCATGTATTGGTTGTGGGCCAGAAGTCGACGGAGGAGCAGGGGATGTCGACAATGGCCATTGGGGGAAGGGAGGGGTGTGGATGTAAGGGTGGAAGAGGGGCATAATTTGAGGGGGTTGGGGGAGAGGGGGGGAGAAGTGCCACCTCTGATCGGGGGTGGGGCGGGAGCCTCTGAGACTTCCATGGTGGACTGTGGGGGAAATTTATTCATGTTCTGATCGAGGAGCCCTTTAAATATGGCACTCCGATCTCGGTGCAACCGGGCGTTGCCGACATGTTGAGGGCCCCTCCCTCCCGCATGACAGAATGAAACACTTTTTTGACTGAGTGTGTTAGAATTTGGAGAGAAAATTGACTTGAGAAACATGCAGGTTTTCTCACCCGAATCAACACTCTGCCGTTTTTTGGTAACATTCCCCCCTTAGTTCTAGTTTTCTGGAAGAACCATTTCTTCTGAGCAAACAATGCTCAGGCCCATTTTTCATTTGCTGGTAATTACACAGTTAAGAGTAATAGTACCTGTGATCTTTAGCAATACTGTGTTACAATCAAACCAGCCTGGGAAAAGTGTTTGTTAAAGTAATTGGCTATTGGATAAGGGCCGGAGGTTTCCAGCCCCGCAGCGGCAGGGCCGGTGGTGAGCCATTGAAAAGTCCATTCACAATGGCGGGACCGGAAGATCCTGCCGGTGTGAAGGGCTGGAAAACTCCAGCCGAGAACTGGAAAACAAATTTACATTGTTCGCATACAAGTATGATCAGGGAACTTTTCTTTCCTCTGGCATAGGAAGATAATTTACTTCATAAACGAGTACCAAGAATAATACAACCAACTTCCCACTTACTTTACTGCTGCTGACTTTGCTTGGAGTGCACTGCTCCAGAAGTCAGTGACATTTTCTGGCTCTTGAAAAGCTTGGAGACAGGCACTGAAAGGGACCTTGGCACGGACAACCTCTCGTAAAGGCCTCTTTGCTATCTCAGCCTCTCTCCTCCTCATTTCATACGCTAAGAGTTCCTCTGGAGAACAACATTACAGCTTTTTAAAACTGGTACTGAAGAATTACATTCCATAAAACATTCACAAATAATGTTATTTATTGCTTATATAGTAATTAGAGATATTCTCCTTAGGATTAAGAACATAACCAGAAGAACTCCTAATACCATTCAGTTTCACAAGTGCAAATGTTTTTCAAGACAAGCTCTCTCAAAGTAAAGTTATGCATTTTCAATTATTGTGATAAACTATTGCAACATTCTTCATGCACGCATGAAATACAGTGACTTTTTTAAAATTAAGTTTATTTATTTATTGTCACAAGTAGACTTACATTAACACTGCAATGAAGTCACTGTGAAAATCCCCGAGTTGCCACACTCCAGCACCTGTTCGGGTACACTGAGGGAGAATTTAGCATGGTCAATGCATCTAACTAGCTCATCTTCTGGGCTGTGGGACGAAACTGGGGCATCCGGGGAAACCCATGCAGAGATGGGGAGAATGTGCAGACTCCGCACAGACAGTGACCCAAACTGGGAATTGAACCCGGGTCCCTGGCGCTGTGAGGCAGCAGTGCTAACCACTGTGCTACCGCACTATTGTATGAATTTTCCCGTATTTTTATTGTATGAAATTACGACCAGGGATGGCCTGCTTTGTTGTTTTAAATTACAGAAGGGTACAACAATTGTCATGTTCTTGTTCCTCCACTGTGGGTTTTAGATGTCATTGGAGAGTCAGAGGGGGAACCCAGTACTGCCCACAGGGAAAATGTACCTGCATATATGACAGTCCTTTGTGTGGTTTGTGCACTTCTTTCAGTGGTCAGTTATGGATTAGTGTAAATTCAGGTTATGGAGCAACTGGACATTATTAATCCCATCAGCACCCTACACCACCATTAGCACAACAGGATGGCTGTATTACATAACACGCACAGTATTCTGCAGTTTAAACTGGCTGACAGATGCTTTTGCACAGACATCCTTCTTATTTTCTAACATGCTCAGAAATTAGATCCATGTTAAACAAAAATTCACATAAAATTCAAATTTTTTCCAGTTTTAAATTGTTAAATGTCTTTCTAAAAACAAAATCAGAATCAATTTTGTCCCAGATCTTTTCAATAACAAAATGCAATACTTAGTAAATTATTTGGCACCTTATGAGTTTAGGGAATAGAGAATCCTTCAGTCATTTACAGCCCCTCGAGTTTACCTTTACATTCCCCTATGTTTGTTAGAAGCACCAGGATATACATACCTTTGTTACTAGCAGCCTCGCGGACAACGGGAAGTTGCATGATATAGTCAACTCTCTGTTTGTACTTTACTTTCCTGGACTGGCAACACTGGACCCGGTCTTCTACCATAAAACGAAAGACTTCACTGGGATCATCTGAGCCATTGTTGTTTCTCTGGGATACACAGGGGTTCATAAGAGCATTGAATTAAACAGACTATTTTCAAAAGAGTCAGCAGCACATCTAAGTGGAGGGAAATTCCTAATCCAAGCATTACAGATTTTCTTTTAAATTAGAATCATTGAACCTCACAGCACAGGAGGCCATTTGGTCCATCATGTTGTACCAGCTTTGAAAAGACTGTCCAAGTTAGTCCTACATCTCAGGTTTTCTCCCTATGGCCCTGCAAATTAGTTCTTTTCAAGTGCATGTTAAACTGCCTTTTGAACGTTCCTACGGAATCTGTTTCCATCACCACTCCAGATCTTAACAACCCACTCCAGAAAAATAAATCCTAATTTCTCCTCTAATTCTTTTGCTAGTTACTTTAAATACATGGCTGCTGGTTACTAACCCACTTAGAAAACAATTCCTCCCTATTTGCTCTATGAAAACGCTCAATTTGGAATACCTGGCCTCCACTAAACCTCCTCTGCTATAAAGGAGAACAATCCCAGCTTCTCTGATTTCTCCATATAACGCAAGTGTTTCCTCCATTATCCAGTCAGGGGAATGGCTGCCAGGAAGCCAGTGCCAAAATTCTCCGAGGGAGCCCTGACAAAACTCCTGTGTGGTGTGGAGCAGAGCCAGGATGTCCTATACCTGCATTCCAGCAGACGTCCATCCACTGAGGTCACTACTTCACCTGGGAAGCAGTGACCCATATAGCGGATGCCAGCTCGCTGCAGAAAAGGACAGGGCAATAGGGCCGCAAGAAGGTGAATGACCTTCTTTGCACAGCCCGATATTCCCTTTGGAGGTGAGGTTGCCAGTTCTATGTTTATGTCAAGCTGTTGTAAATACCGGCACCTGCTGAATAAACAGTGAGGGGGAAGACCCAGAGTGAGTGCTCTCTAATGATGTGCTAACGTATTAAAATGAGGTTCCCGGGCTCCCACAGCGTTTTTCAGCAGGTTCCAGTATTTACAACAGCTTGACATAAACATGAACCTGGCAACCTCACCTCCAAAGGGAATATCAGGCTGCGCGAAGAAGGTCATTCATCTTTTTGTGGCCCTGTTGCCCTGACCTCTTCTGCAGCGAGCTGGCATTCGCTATGTGAGTCACTGCTTCCCAGGTGGGGTGGTGATCTCAGTGGATGGATGTCTGTGGGAACGCGGGTATAGGAGATCCCGGCTCCGCTCCACACCATCCAGGAGTTACTCCACTGGCGAGGGCGGTGAGATTCATGTTTTCGAATTCTCTCTGGATTTTGCGCCCACATTGATGACCCCCTGGCACAGTTAACACGGGCTTGATTAAAACATTAGTACAATTGTTCTTTCTTTTTCAAGAAAATAATGCTGTCACTCTTCAAAATAGTTGACACTTCATCTAAGTAGTGTGTTCCTTTTCAATTACATGTTGTGTCCAAAATCAAGGGGCATACTTTGAAAGTTAATTTTAAATCAAAATGTTTTCCATTTCAATGTTTTTTCCAAGAAATCTTGAAGATCTCAATAAGGAACAGAAAGCCCTATGAAGACAACATGAAACTGATAAACCACACTTTCTACGAGATTGGAAGTTTGTTCTAGCTCCAGTTTCTCGAAGGGCTAATGGAATAAACATTCAAGATTGAATTATTGTATGGTAACTAAACTAAAAACAGTCTTACAGATAAAGTTGACATTTTTTCTGAAGAAGTCATATGGACTCGAAACTTTAACTCTGTTTCTGTCTCCACAGATGCTGCCAGAACTGCTGAGCTTTTCCAGCATTTTCTGTTTCTATTCCAGATTTCCAGCATCCACAGCATTTTGCTTTTGTATCATTGGCATTATGCCCGGAATTTTACCGCCCTGCTCACTACGGGAATCGGAGCGGGTGAGGGGCGGATCAAGGAAAGATCCGTTGACCTTGGGTGGGATTCAATGGTTCGGGACGAGCGAGACCGTAAAATACCACCCTGTATGTTGCTCAGTAACAGATTCTATCCTCTATTTGTTTAGTAGAGCTATCCATCAGGAATAGGGCCGGGAGCAACCACACCAAATCTACTAGATCAATGTTTGAGAAAGGACAAGTTACTGTTGCCGGTTAATGACTTACAGTTACAAGGTTGATCAAGTGCAAGAAGAATTCTAGTGCGTCTTGCTGTCGATTTGATGAAAATTCTGGATGTCCTTTTCCAACTAAAGCTTTAAACATTCTGGGCATCATCCCTTGTGGGTGAGGCTGCAAGTGACAAAACAGGGTCAAAAACTGGTCACTTTGTCAAATCTTAGCAGTATGAAATAAAGGAAGGCAAATGAAGCAGAGATATAGATCAGCAATGGTCTAACTGAATGGTGGAACAGGCTCAAGTGGTTACACCTGTTCCTACGGCTCAGAGATATTTCAGTGCAGTAAATTGAGACTTACACACCTGAACTGCCTTGCCCACTGGTTGACCTTTGTCTAGCTAAACCTTTTGTCTAGCTAAACCTTAGTAATTTGCATATTAAGAATGGACTTTAAAAGTTACCTCCACATGAGAAATGCAAAAAAAGGTACACAAACATTATTTTTGACTTTCTCCTTCAATGCAAAGGTTTCATCATTTTATGGGGACATGGGTTCATATCCCACTATGGCAGCTGCAGAACTTGAATTAAATTAATTCATTTGGAATATAAAGCTAATCTCAGTAAAAGGTGACCACAAAACTATCATTGACTGTTGTAAAAACCCATCTGGTTCACTGGTGTCTTTCTGCCATCCTTACCTGGTCTGGCCTACATGTGACTCCAGATCCACGATGCTGGACTCTTAACTGCCCCCCCTGAAATGGCCGAACAAGCCATTCAGTTCAGGGGAAATAACGGAAGGACAACAAATGCTGAACCTGTCAGTGATGTCCACATCCCAATAATGAATAAAAGAAAAAATATATACCTTATTCCAAGTGGACCAGCAGGTTGAGGATTGCTGCGTTAAATAACCAAAGGCGATTTTAAATGCCCACATGCTCTGCTCCCTGAGGCGGGCAGAGATTAAAACAATGGGACTTAAGACTAAAGAGAATTGAGCCTAAATAAAATATGCAAAACAAAATCAAAAATTAAAAGGTCAGGAGAAATTATGAAGTAATTAACCATCCAGTTTGAGTAGACATGTGTGGAGTGTTAAAATTTACAAATTATTTGCAAGTCAAATTAATTCAAATTGGAACCATCTGGCTACCTTAACTGTTACTGCGTACACATTTGCTATGTCTCATTTACATAAATAAACCATTCTTTATTGGTGCCTATGCTGTATTGGGAAAATAACCTCAGCATTTGTTGCACATTTATGCTAGCACAGTGGTCAGCACTGTTGCCTCACAGCGCCAGGGACCCGGGTTTGATTCCCAGTTTGGGTCACTGTCTGTGCGGTGTCTACAAGTTCTCCCCATATCTGCGTGGGTTTCCTCCGGGTGCTCTGGTTTCCTTCCAGTCTGAAAGCTGTGCTGGTTAGGTGCATTGACCAAGCTAAATTTTCCCTCAGTGTGCCTGAACAGGTGCCAGAGTGTGGCGACTAGGGGATTGTTACAGTAACTTCATTGCAGTGTTAATGTAAGCCTACTTGTGACACTAATAAATAAACTTAAAAAACATTTTTGGTGTTCAATTTAGAACTCCAGAACAGGGATTTCATCCAGGAGACAAACCCATCAATGTAGATATTCAGAAACATTGGTTAACGTTTTGGATGAGTGCAGCAATCAGTACACTGAATCTAAACTCCCCAAAGAAAATGACTTGGTGTTGTGTCAGAGGTTAAAACACAAGAAAACTGAATTGGAAATTCAATCCACTTAAATCTCTCTTGATTGTAATAGAGATAGGACAAGGGTTATCTGACCAACCTGCTCATGGGAAGTGGATTGGTCATTTAAAATATTATAATGAGGCTGCGTGCCTTCATTTTGACAGTCGCTCTATTTTTAACCACAGTGACAGGGGTTCCTGGGCCTCAGGGAACTCAGCAGCTGAAAGGAGATAGAGAAAGGTGGAATCCATGAGCTAAGTCCCTTTCCAGGACTATCTTTGGGCCAGGAGGAGCAGAAGAGTTTCTTCAAGTGCAACAAGCAAGATAGTAACCCAACCTTTTCAATCTGTATGTTTCCCCAAACCATCAGAGACCCTCCTGACCACCGTCACTCCCCACTCCATCCCACCCCACTCCACCCACTCACAAAACACCATCAATCCCCTTTCCAATCCTCCATCTAGGCCTTCCCACGATCTTACTCCCCTTCCCCTATGATCCTCTTGCTGTCCCACAATCTCTCTCACTTACCTACTCTAGGCCCCAGTAAAGCAGGCTTCCCGACCAAAAGCACCCCCAGCCTGGCAATCCCATTTAAAGTTATCAGGCGGCTCAACTCTGAAAGACAGTCAGGAAATCCATGCTTCTAGGGTTCCCAACCTCACAACAACCCCAGTGCACATAACTCGCCTCGGGGTTAAAACCCAGGCTATGTTGTCAGAGAAAAGGGAAATGGGAATCGAAACAAGCACCCAACCCTTTGTAGAGGGTGGAGTGGCCATGCTCATGTTCATATAACTGTTAATGTCAAAAGATTAAATTCAGTGTGCAATCGCACTCCACAGATTTAGCATCGATTTGAAGCATAAATCATCTGGCATCGATGATAAACTATGAATATAAATCAAGTGTCAAGGCCTGAATTAATTCCAAAGTGTAGCAGAGCGAAATTACCTCCTCAGGACTCCAACATACAGCGATTAAATTACAGTTTTATTCAACTCAAGCTTGGCAATAAGCACAAACTTAAGTTTCTTATTAAATGTGCAGTTATATTAAACAAAACTTGGTACACCGAGTTAAAGCAGCTTAAAGTTACAATGCCCATGGTCAAAAAAGTATTTTCATTCACTATGCTTGGCACCAATATTTCCTTTGCGATTCATTATACATTGCCAGTTTCTCCCGACAACTACTGTTCATCACAAATGTTTTATTCCCAGAAACTTTACAAACGTCCGTTGCTAAATTATCACTCACAGCGTTCAGTGTTTCTTTACATTTCTATAAATCTTCATTAGTTCAGTTCAGATAGGTTAAGACAATCAAAAATCAACAAAAACAGAACTATAAAACTGGCAGCAACAACCATCAATTAAATTCTACATCCCTGCACAAGGGAGAAAGTGTCATTTCAATCAATCCAAAACCTCCAAACAAATAGTCTGGTTCACGGCAAACATGATATCTCAGCGTGTTCAGTGTGGAAATATATACAGAACAATAAGAACTCAAATGGCATCGTGACTTAAAGCTTTCCAATTAAAATATTTGTGGAAGTGATCTGTTTGTAATTAAGAGAAGCATTAGAGTGAGAATTCTGCCAGATATCAAACTATTTTTAACCTCCATAAGGGCTAAAGGCCCTTAAAAATCTGTCAGAAAGTGATCCCAGTAATTATGCCGGTATCCCTCTCAGATAGTCTGCGTCACTCATCCCAGTGGGCTTTTTGGATTCAGCGGAATTCACATACCAAAGACATATGCCTGCACATTCAGGGTGCATCTTGGGTACACACCTGCCCCCAGAACTATAATATAAAGTGTGCAACGTGATTTTAAGAGCAGTAATCACGCCCTACATCCTCAACACTCGTGAAGGAGAGTTTTTTTTATTCACTCGAGAGACATGGGTGTCGCTAGCTGGCCAGCATTTATTGCCCATCCCTAGTTGCTTGTTCAGAGGGCAGTTGAGAGTCAACCACATTGCTGTGGCTCTGGAGTCACATGTAGGCCAGACCAGGTAAGGATGGCAGATTTCCTTCTCTAAAAGACATTAGTGAACCAGATGGATTTTCCCGATAATCAACAATAGTTTCATGGTCATCAGTCGATTCTTAATTCCAGA
This sequence comes from Mustelus asterias, assembly GCF_964213995.1. NCBI lineage: Eukaryota > Metazoa > Chordata > Chondrichthyes > Carcharhiniformes > Triakidae > Mustelus > Mustelus asterias. Next base: position 41,444,336 of record NC_135803.1, read on the forward strand.
TATTTTTTATTGAATTCAAATTTCACCAACTGCTGCGGCGGGATTCGAACCTGGGTCCCCAGAACATTAGCTGAGTTTCTGGATTAATAGTCTAGCAATAATGCCACTAGGCCATCGTCTCCCCCATTAACCCCCTTAACTAGGGAACCATTTGCACAAATGGACGGCATAATGGCACAGTGGTTAGCACTGCTGTCTCACAGCATCATGGACCCGGGTTCTATTCTGGCCTCTTGTGACTGTCTGTGTGGAGTGTGCACGTTCTCCCCACATCTGCGTGGGTTTCCTCCAGGTGCTCCGGTTTCCTCCCACAGTCCAAAGATGTGTGGGTTAGGTGGATTGGCCTTGCTGAATTATCCCTTACTGTCAAAGATAGATATCTAGTAGATAAACATGTGGGGTTACAGGGATAGGGTCTGGGTGAGATTGTGGCTGAATGGCCTCCTTCTGAACTGTAGGGATTCGATGATTTATGATTCAGTGAAATGCGTTAACTTTAAAAAAAATTGGGATTCCGTTCCAGGATCCAACGATACTGGCCTGAACCCTCAGATGAATCTTATATGCATTCTTCACAATATGGTATTTATATTCTCTCTCGGCATTCAAGCTGCCAATGCTGTTTCGGTCTGACTGGCTTGGTAAGGGCAAATGTAGCCTTTTCTCCTTAGAAAACCTAGCAGAATCCCCAATGTCAGTCTGAGACTCAGTGCACGTGAGCGTTGGCCTATTTTCCAGTCCTTCTACTGGAGCTCTGGCAAATATGTGGTGGAAGGATGGAACATTATTGGCTACGAGGTTGCTCACAAGGTACTTACAGTAATTTTGAAATAAATTTCAGAGACTCTTTGGGATAGGATGCCAGGACTATTTGGAGTACTAAAAGTAGAATTGCTTGCATCAAGTTTAGCATGCCTTGATATGCCCAGAACGGCATCAATGCCACACAATGCTCCCCTCTTAAGATACTACATGATAATACTACATGGTGTGAAATTAGTTATTGTTCTTTGCACACCCTCTGTGACATACCTAGGTATCAGGTTAGCACACAGACAATCAAATACCTTGTATTCTTCTTTCATCACCTGTTCAATAACCTCGGATTTCATTGGAGGTTTGGAGTACTGGCCTGAGAGAAGTCCATGTCCCAGCTTGGTCCTGTGCAAAATCAAAACGCTCACTTCAATTATCTACAAGAAACACAACCAGTGGGATTTTTCACGCTGCCTGCCGCATGTTTCACAGCAGCAAGGCAGCCCGCCACAGGCCAGTGACAAGATCTTCTGGTCCTGCCGCTGTCAATGGGGTTTCCTGTTTTATGTACCCCCCCACCGCTCCGGGGGCGTGGGTTTGCCGTTGGCAGGACCAGAAGATTCCGCCGGTGGGAAATGCTGGAAAATTCTGGCCGGCACGTTTTCATAGCTTGCTGGGTTATGCACAGTTAAGTTTAAAGTTTTTAAGTTTATTTATTAGTGTCACAAGTAGGCTTACATTAACGCTGCAATGAGGTTACTGTGAAAATTTAGCATGCCCAATGCCCCTAATCAGCACATCTTTCGGACTCTGGGAGGAAAACCGGAGCACCCGGAGGAAACCCACGCAGACATGAGGAGAACGTGCAGACGCCGCAGAGACACTGACCCAAGCCGGGAATCAAACTAGATTCCCTGGTGCTGTAAGGCTACAGTGCTAACCACTGTATCACCATGCCGCCCTAGTGCTGTTTTCAAATACTGCTTTGAATGCAAAATTATTTTACACAATTTTTATTCCAGGTGAATGCATTCTTGTTCCAATATTGTGAGACAACAACTAATGTAGCGCATCACCAGAATGCATCAACCGTTGGTAGGTCACATTTCAGATTCCTAAAGAGCAAAACAAGTTCTGTGCCGACTTCAGGCTGTGAGAGTGGAAGAAAAAGTGTGGAACAAATTCTGGTGCAGGGAAGGAGTAGGTCAGGTGCTCGTGGAACAAATAGGTCACAGTACAACAGGGTAACAAGAGAATGAAAGTGTGGAACAAGATGACAATATCAATGACCTTCTGTGACTGAAGGAGATGCCATTAAATCATGGTCTATATCTGCTCTGAGAGGTGCTCCATCTAGTGGAGTGATTGTGAATAGACAAAATAAGAAACAAACAAATGAGTACATTACACAATCATGTAGATCCGGAAACACAGGCTGGGATTTTCCGTCACCAACCCGCCCCCCCCCCCCCCCCCCCCCCCACCCCCCGTCTGTCCTACAATAACGAGGAACCTTCCCTCTGGCTACACAAATTCTAGCACTGGAGGACCCTGACGGGTATGATCCTAATGTAACCATTTACAGTCACTGATTTCCATCCCTAGTGATAATTCTTTTGCCCTCTCACCTAATGCTCAATTCTCAGACTGTGACTTAACGCTCTTAGTAAGTCGATTAATTAATCTCCAGGCTCTTCTCTTTCAATAACACAATAAATCACCACTTCACCTCATGCTTGTTCAATATTATAACTTCAATATTGTAATTGCCCTCCCGGAACTAGGTTAGGTTCCCCCTTGTCGTCAATTTGCCCCCAGAAACCTCCACATTCAAAGGATTATCCTCCACCATTTCTGCCAATGCCAACATGATGCCATCACCAAACACATCTGCCCCTCCCAATTAGCATTCTGAAGGGACCATTCCCTCCATGACACCCAGGCCCCCTACTCAATCACCCCAACAACTCATCCCCTTCCCACAATACCTTCCCCTGTCATCCCAGGAAGTGTAACATCTGCCCTTTAACCTCCGCTCTCCTCTCCATCCAAGGGCCCAAGTACTCCTTCCAGTTGAAGAAGTAATTTACTTGCATTTCTTTCAAGTTACTGTATTCCCTGCTCACAATGCGGAGTTGTCTCCACTCGGGAGACAATACACAGATTGGGTGTTTGTTTTGCAGAACACTCAGTCTGTTACATAAGCTTCTCATGGTTGCTTGTCACTTAAATTCACCACTTTGCTCTTGTATGCTCATATTTCTGTGTTTGGCATGCTGCAGCTTTCCGATGAAGTTCAATGCAAGTTTCAGGAACATCACCTCATCTTCTGACTAGGCACATTACATGCTTCTGGGGTCAACATTGAGTTCAACAATTTCAGGCCATGAATTCTGCCCCCAATTTTGATTCTGTTTTTCTGATGCCCTGTGATGGTTTTTCTTTTCATCCATTCATGGGACATGGGTGTCGCCAGTTGGCCAGCATTTATTGCCAATCCCTAGTTGCCCTTGGAGGGCAGTTGAGAGTCAACCACATTGTTGTGGCTCTAGAGTCACATGCAGGCCAGACCAGGTAAAGATGGCAGATTTCCTTCCCTAAAGGACATTAGTGAACCAGATGGATTTTTCTGACAATTGACAATGGTTTCATCAGTGGATTCTTAATTCCAGATTTTTTTTATTGCATGCAAATTTGACCATCTGCCTTGGTGGGATTCAAACCCGGGTCCACAGAGCATTAGCTGAGTTTCTGGATGAATAGTCTAGCGATAATACCACTAGGCCATCACCTTCCTCTATCTTGTTCTCATGTTTCTACTTTCAGAGAGGGCTCTTACTACAACTATAACCATTTCCTTTGCCTAACATCTTAATCACTTAATTTCTCCTGTCCTCTACCCTGTCCCAGACATTTTATTTTCTTCTTCACCCTCTCCTTTCAATAGCAAAGAAAATCTCATTTCTATCTTCCTTCAGTTCTGAAGAAGAGTCATATTCATCTCCACAGAAAATAACAAACCGGCTGAGTATTCCCAACACTTCCTGTTTTTATTTCAAATTACTAGCATTTGAGGTAGTTTGTTTCAGTTATAACTTCACAGTTATTCATTCAGTAACATATGTAGCCAAGAATGCTATAAAACCGTGATATTCTAATAGAGCAATTTGATTCACCCATCATCTCAAAAGCAATGTCCAACATCAGGTCATGGCAAGAACATTAATGTGGTAGCAGTTGCCATTTACATAGAAATCATAGAAACCCTACAGTACAGAAAGAGGCCATTCGGCCCATCGAGTCTGCACCGACCACAATCCCACCCAGGCCCTACTCCCATATCCCTACATATTTACCCACTAATTCCTCTAACTGATGCATCTCAGGACACTAAGGGGCAATTTTTAGCATGGCCAATCAACCTAACCCGCACATCTTTGGACTGTGGGAGGAAACCAGAGCACCCAGAGGAAACCCACGCAGACACGAGGAAAATGTGCAAACTCCACACAGACAGTGTGGAGCCGGGAATCGAACCCAGGTCCCTGGAGCCGTGAAGCAGCAGTGCTAACCACTGTGCTACCGTGCTGTACAGAAAAAGATAAAATCTCAGAAGTTCAGAGTGCAAACTGAACTGGCTGTCAATCAGCAAAATCTTTGTAAAAGGTGGAAATCTTAACACAAATAATTTAAAAACATTTCTGCTGATTTATGTGCATAAAAATTCTTGTTTTTTTGCCTATTTTATGTGAGCAATGTTGTTCTCAGAAAACAAAGATGCAAAGTCTGGTTTTAAATTCATTACTGATAATTAACAAATATACTTAGGCACAGCTAGACAAGTACAGTGTTGTTACAAAATCTAATACTTACATCTGTGTATCAAAATCTTGAGTTGGATCTAGAGGGGAATAATCGAATATTCTTTGGAGGTTTCCAACATATCTGTAAAACAGGTACACAGTATTTACATTCTAATCGCTTGGATTTTGTTGAGATGATAGGGGTGAGACTAACTGCACTCACCATTATAATAGAGGCAATCTGGCAGCAACTTGGGCAACTGCAAATGGGGAAATCCAGAGTTTGGTGTCAGAAATACATCACTTCCCCATAGGCTGTGCTGTAACTGTCCTCATCGATAGAGTAACATTTCTAGCCAAGGATGCTATTAAACTGTGATATTCTAACAGGGCAATTTGAGTCACCCGTTATCTCAAAAGCAATGTCCAATGTCAGGTCATGGCAAGAACATTAACGTGGTAGCAGTTGCCATTTAAAGAAAAAAATAAAATCTCGGAAGTTCAGAGTGCAAACTGAACTGGCTATCAATCAGCAAAATCTTTGTAAAAGGTGGAAATCTTAACACGCATTAACATAACATCTTCATCACTTAATTTCTCCTGTCCTCTACCCTGTTCCAGGCATTCTATTTTCTTCTTCACCCTCCCCCTTTGGGGTACTTATTCACTAGATCTCCACTAAAGGCATCAGAAAGTTAGGATTGGTGCATTCAGGAGTGGGTGAAGTTTTAACTGCATGATAAGTGACTGTGACTTCTAAACAACCTCTCCGGCCTTGAAAATGTAATTTTATAAATATGGAGTTGCATTCCTTCAGAGGTTCATTTGTGTTGGAGATTTAAAAATGTAAAATTTTTATTTCTTCTTTGTCTGTTTTTTCCTTTTTCTTCATCCTATTCTTTTTCTCAATTTTTATTTTGTGTTCGACACATGATTTAAATCTGATTTACAATTTCTGCTTTAGACTTGGTGAGGATTCTTCACTGCGATTGGTTGAAAAGCCTTGTTTTTTCATAACCTTCTTACTCAAAGCACAGATGTCCTGTAGAGGTCACTGCACTGGATCAGAGCAAGTTTCCACACAAAAAGTCAGAGAAAACTCTTGCGGGCAGCTGTTAGCGAGGTGAATTGCAATTAAAATAAAGGTTCCACAAGAGGCCGGAAATGAAGGAATGCAGAGATCTCATGGGGCTTATAGGTCTGGAGGAGTTTACAGAATTAAGGAGCGGTAAGGTCATGGAAAGATTTGAAAACAAAGATAAGAACTTTAAAATGGAGGCATTGTCATATCAGGATACCAGTAAGTCTGTGAGCTCAGGGATGATGGGTGAATAGGACTTGGTATGAATTCAAATATACAGCCAGCAGAATTATGGATGAGTTCAAGCTTATGAATGGTAGAAGCTGGGAGGCTGACCAGGAAAGTGCTTGAATGATGACGTTTAGAAGGCATAATGAAAGTTAATAAATAGGGATCAGGATTTGTAATGGGGACTGAGGACAATGGCTTCAATCTTCTCATTTTGGCCCATCTGTTACGACGCAGAGGTTAATCCCCTTTACCTCACTTCGTAATCTGGTAAAAGTATTTGGGAAGGTGTTAACTGTTTTACATTAACATTTAGAGGTTCAATAATATAAAGACCTGACATTTGCTTTAAGGGAATAATTAACAAGTTATTTTATTCAACCAACCAGGAACTTTAATTAAAAATGTTACTGGTTTAGTTAAAGGAAGGTTCGACTGAAATGCTGTTCAAATAAAGACAAGGATGGTTCAGTACTAAAACAGTAATAACAGAATCTTGGTCACTCTCAAAATAGCTATATACAACCAGGTCTGATGGCTTGGAAAAGATTTGGAGTTTTATTCTGGTGATTTCTCTGTCTGTAAGGTCTTTCTGATTTGATATCCTGGTGTTAGATGGAGAATTCTCTTCAAAGATAGTTCTTTTAGCTGGCAGGATGGAGAACCGCTCCAGAGATGGCCTTCTCAGTTGAACTCGACTGAACTCACTAACAGAACTGGAGTCACTGAAGACAGGCAGTTGAATTCCTACATTTATATTCCTGATGACCTATGCATTTTCAACGTCAGGATTGGTGGTTGTTGTTGACAACAACAGCAAATTCAAATCTGATAGGTTCCCTTTAGCTGAGTGTTTTCTTTAAACTCATAGGCTAACAAAATGCAAAAACCTGCAGAGCCTGTTACCAAGGCAACCCTGATGCTTGGTCCTAGTTATAATTGTCGCAACCTATGTACCCTGTATTTTAAACATTCAAGCCATGAATACAAAACCAGCTTTTAAAGGGACCACACACTGTTGTTTTCCTTCTCGTATTTTACATTCTTTACATCTTTACAAACTTAACTTCACAACACGTGAGACAAGCAGTGTGACAAATCAGAAAAACTGGTGGGTTAAGAAAGGAGGGACTGAGGTAGAGCTGGTGTTGTCAGCCTACATGTAGAACCTGACACTGTTTTTGGATGCGGTGGTTGAGGGGCAGTAGGTAGATGAGAACTAGGAGGGGGCCGACAATAGATCCTTGGGAGACTCAAGAGATAATGGTACGGGAACAGGAATAGAAGCCATTGTAGGTGATTGCCTGGCTACAACTGGATAGATAACCCACTGAATACAGTCCCGTCCAGGCAGATGAGAAAGGAAGGGCAATGGCGGAGGATGATGTGGCCAACTGTATCAAAGGGTCGAAAACAGAGAGTTTATCAGTCACATCCGTTGCCATTTGCAATTTTCATAGATCATAGAAATCAATCATAGAAACCCTACAGTGCAGAAGGAGGCCATTCGGCCCATCGAGTCTGCACCGACCACAATCCCACCCAGGCCCTACCCCGACATATTTACCCGCTAATCCCTCTAACCTACGCATCTCAGGGGCAATTTTAACCTGGCCAATCAACCTAACCCGCACATCTTTGGACTGTGGGAGGAAACCGGAGCACCCGGAGGAAACCCACGCAAACACGAGGAGAATGTGCAAACTCCACACAGACAGTGACCCGAGCCGGGAATCGAACCCGGGACCCTGGAGCTGTGAAACAGCAGTGCTAACCATTGTGCTACCGTGCCGCCCTTTTGATAAGAGGTTTTTCAGGACTGTGTAGGGCAGAACCTTGATTGGAGGGATTCAAATATGGAGTTCTGGAAAAGATCGGCATGGATCTGGAAGACTACAGCATGTTCAAGAATATTGGCAGAGAAAAGGGAGGTTGGGGTCAGAAAAACAGTGAATATCTTACAATGAATAAACTACAGAAAATGAAAACTCAAAAACATGTTTCTCGAAACAGCATTATCTTACAGAGAACACAAACTTCGACATAAAACCCACCTTCTCTGAAAGTCTGGGATGCTGAAGATTATTTGCATGACAGAGCTGAGGTAGCAGCTGTTTCCAAGATTCTTGATGCCGGTGTATCCAGAACCATATATTGGCTTCAATTTCATACCAGATTCTTGGACCATCTCCCACTCACTAATCCGTGGCTTGATATCATCGACAGGATTAACATTTTCTGACTATCAAACAGATGTAATAAAGAGTCACCTGATAATACACTTTGACAAATCCTTATCCAATCCACTTAACATTAACCATTACTCAGCTGATATTATACAGATGCATTTTTTTACAATGAATGATTACAACTTGTCTGTCCTACGCAGCTGTCTTAAGAAGCAATTATATCTGCTTTAAATTTCCAATGAATCCACTGTACCTATAATGATCAGTGCTTTCACTAACATGCATAAAGGAAGAAAATGGTCTGTGCCTACAAGAACAATATAAGTGCCACCAACCTTACACCCTTTTTCTAATTCAACAAAGCAGCTTTATAATCCATGTAAATAAACATTTACAATATACAAGTTTAAAATACTTCTGTGCCGACATGTTGTGCTCATCTGCAAATCTGTTCAAATGCAGTTTTTAAAAAGATGTTAATCAAAAAGCAACAAATCTAGCCTGTGGTTCTGCTTAGCAAGCAGACACCAGTGCCAAGAAGGTCACTTTTACTGTAATCAGGTTGAAAGGTGAAAGGGCACAGCTGGTTTGGTGACTATCACACATTTTTGTCATCTCAACCTTCATTTTGACTCCATTAAAGGTGGTGGGAATAAGGCTCTGTTGCGCCTCAATCCTTTCAACGTTCACCAACAAGTGACTTTCATTCTGTGCGATTTTCTTTGTGACAGTATGTTTATTCCAGTTTATAAGAACTGATTTATCAGATTTGATTTCACTGACTCAGCTTCTATTCATTGTCGTAAATAAGATGATGACAGGTCCATTATTTTGAGCCTGATAAGAAGCATCTCATTTTATCTCCTTATCAAGAGAGTGGTAATATTTTTTACACACCTTTTGCATTTTCAACATGTTGATACCAAAGTGCATCAAGTGTTCTGCAATATTTGCGTCGAGTACCGCTTCCTCCTCATCAAATGAGTAAACATCTGCATTGTAAACAAAAATAAAAATATGATACAAGACAAGCATTCTGGGGCGGCACGGTAGCACAGTGGTTAGCACTGCTGCTTCACAGCTCCAGGGTCCTGGGTTCGATTCCCGGCTCGGGTCACTGTCTGTGTGGAGTTTGCACATTCTCCTCGTGTCTGCGTGGGTTTCCTCCGGGTGCTCCAGTTTCCTCCCACAGTCCAAAGATGTGCAGGTTAGGTTGATTGGCCAGGTTAAAAATTGCCCCTTAGAGTCCTGAGATGCGTAGGTTAGAGGGATTAGCGGATAAAATATGTGGGGGTAGAGCCTGGGTGGGATTGTGGTCGGTGCAGACTCGATGGGCCGAATGGCCTCCTTCAGCACTGTAGGGTTTCTATGATTTCTAGATTTTCTTTTAAATTACACTTGTGCAGATTACGAAAATAAAAATGCACTAAAGGGTGGAAAATAGCACCTAAAAAGGACATTCTCCCTCTTGCTTCTCTGGTGATTATTGCAACATATTCCTGATTATGAACTTGCACAGTGTGCAATGGCGTCATAACAACAAGTGCACTCGCCATTTTTAGTGTCTATCTTCTTTGTCCATGCTACTCAATACATAATAAATTTTGTCAATGGTATGGAAAGTCCACAAATATCAGCAGCTGGGACCACGGTAGATAGAGTCCACCAGCTCTCAGTGACCTGCCTGCTGGGATGGCGGAGATTTCAGCCAGATTCGGTGGTGCATCACACGGTCATGCTCCCACAAGGCTGTTTGGAGAAGACTAGACTCGGTCCCTATCACTAATCTCTTGGAACTGGAATCCAGGACAAGGGGCGTGATCTTACAAAAAAATTTCCAAGTGCCCAACGAGTGAGAAAACAAGGGAAATCGCACTGTTTTTAGGGTGGAGCTGCAAGGCACAATCTTACAGCGCTTAGTGCAAAAAAAGTGCCAGGATGCAATTCTTGCCGGCGGGGGTGGGGGGGATGCCTTGGACCCCACCCAGCCGTCGATCACCCCATCAGCAGAGTTTCCCCCCCACCCCACCTCTTGACCCCGTCTGCAGAGTTCCCCCCTTCCCCACACCAATCACCCCCATCTGCATCTCATTGTAGCCCCCAGGTGGTCAAGAGCAGGGCCGGGCAGTGCCCACCTGGCATTGATGATATGTAAATCATGTCATTAATATTGAAATTGGCCTCATGCCCCAAACATTGCTGGTACGATTAGGAGCGGCGAGAAACCAGGCACATTTCTCATTTTTTGCTTCTCACCCAATCGCACCATCTCGCCTCACCAAAAATCAGGCAGTACAAGGTCAGCTCAGATGGTTACAGCATGGTGCTGATAACGCCATGGTCGTGGGTTCAATCCCCGTACTGGCCAGCGATGATCCAGCATTCTGGGGCAGCACGGTGGCACAGTGGTTAGCACCGCTGATTCACAGCGTCATGACCCAGGTTTGATTCCCAGCCTGTCTGTGTGGAGTTTGCATATTCTCCCCGTGTCTGTGTGGGTTTCCTCCGGGTTCTCCGGTTTCCTCACACAGTCCAAAAATGTGCAGGATAGGTGGATTGGCCATGCTAAATTACCCCATAGTGTCAGGGGGACTAGCTAGGGTAAATGCATGGGATTGTGGGGATTGGGCCTGGGTGGGATTGTGGTTGGAGCAGACTCAATGGGCCAAATGGCCTCCTTCTGCACTGTTGGATTCTATGATTATGCCTGAAGACTACAACCCCAGAAAAGGAGGGGAAAATAGAAATTTTCTATTAATTTTTGCCACTGTCAAAGTGTGTCTGGAACTGTCTTCTCAATCGAATGGGTCAAAGCAGGGTCCTAATGTGCATCTGATTAAAGTCTTTCATCTGACTAGGAGGACATTTTCACCAACAACGAGACCAGAGTTGATTGAGTTTGTTCAATCAAGGCTGACTCTGAGATGTTTTATCACAAACAAACACTCACCTGCCTCGCACCAGAAGTGTGCACACTCAAGAAGTTCACAATTTTAATTCAAGGTGCTTAAATGAAGACTTGCCAGGGCTATAAAGCATTTACATCCTAAGAGTTTTAACAACACCAGGTTAAAGTCCAACAGTTTTATTTGGTAGCAAATGCCATTAGCTTTCGGAGCCCTGCTCCTTCGTCAGATAGAGTGGATATCTGCTCCCACACATCTGACGAAGGAGCAGGGCTCCGAAAGCTAATGGCATTTGCTACCAAATAAACCTGTTGGACTTTAACCTGGTGTTGTTAAAACTCTTACTGTATTTACCCCAGTCCAACGCCGGCATCTCCACAAGCATTTACATCACCTGCAATCACCTAAATGACAGAGACTTTTATTCAGATAAGTTGCTAAATCATCATCAGTATATCAACATGCGCGTCTCATGAGGAAAGGTTAGACAGGTTGCACCTGTAGCCATTGGAGTTTAGAGAGATGACCTTATTGAAACAAATAAGATCCTGAGGGAACAGGGTGAATGCTGAGAGAGATGGGACACATTTTTTTAAAAAGGGGCTCTCCCATTTAAGATGGAGATGAGGAGAAGGTTTTTCTTTCAGAGAGTAGTTAATCTGTGGAATTCTATTCCCCAGAGAGCAATGGAGGTTGGGTCATTGAACACCTTTATGGTCGCAGTAGATAGATTCTCGATTGACAAGGGGGTCAAAGGTTAAAGGGCATAGACTGGAAAGGCCAGAAGCAGATCAGCCATGATCTTATCAAATGGTACAGCAGGCTCAAGGGGCCAAATGGCCTGCTGCTGGTCTGTATGTTGTGTGCTGGAGATGAGTGCAGAGTGCTCCTTTATGAGTAGCAGCATGAAAGAGAGAGAATTCAGTGCTGTACGTCTAACTGAGAGTACAATCCCATTGAAAACCTCTTCATGTGAGGTGACATCGGGACCCCCCCCCCCCATGGGCGTCAGGAGCCCCCCCCCCCCATACCCCCCGCCACCCCACACCCACAAACATCCGTACCCACTGCTCCTCCATTGTGCTGCATTCTTGAATGGTCAGTTTGTGCAATTTCAATTTTCCATTCAGTAAAAAAAAAGAATGAAAATCACAATTTGCATTTTCAAGATCTTCATTTCAGAGAGCTCAGAAATGCCCGTTTTAGAATCAGTGCCAGGAGGTACGAGGCAATCCTGCAATAAACCAGGTTATCAAATCACATCTTATTATTTAAGAGGATGAACTAACTAACCTGCGCCATCTGGAGTAATGGTTCCCAATTTCACTGCCAAAGGGTAACGAGTCTCGCGGTAATGTTCCAGAGCATGCCCATTTCCACCACTTCCATCAAAGAACCATTTCCCACACAATATGGAGCCATCAGTCAGGTTCAGCCAAAGATTCTCTCTCAGGTCACACCAGGCACACTTCCAGCCACTGTGAGAAATTGTGTGGAAGGACAAGAGATGACAAAACACTGTCGTAACACAGAGTTTTCATGCTTCATAAATTGACTCAATATTTACAAAAAAAATCATTGAAGTATGTTCAACAATCTGTCAGTGCAGTATCTATGCAAAATCTAAGTCTATCAATCACTTCTGGAATCACTTAATGAAAATGTAAAACATACAAAGTTGATAAATGCCGTAACGATATCACCCATGAATAAGAAAATTATAAAAGTGATACCCTAACTTCTGAGTTCCAGGGTAGTGTATCTGGGAGTACCCAAAGACGCTGGGGACCCCCCTCCCCTACCACTGGACATACCCAGGGAAGGACTGCATGGCAAATGCCCGGGCAATTCAGACTTCCAATGGGCAACTGCCCTGCACCAGGAACCATCGAAAAATGCAATTTAAATCTCAAACTTCACTGACAGTGTTACAGCAATACTTACCCAGAAACAGTTAGAAGAATTAGCTACTAAGTAACTGTAGCAATGAATCAAGGTCGCAGGAGTGTACCGGCAGGCAGGAAGGTGGTTTGAAGTGTCTACTTCAACGCCAGGAGCATCCGGAATAAGATGGGTGAACTTGCAGCATGGGTTGGTACCTGGGACTTCGATGTTGTGGCCATTTCGGAGACATGGATAGAGCAGGGACACGAATGGTTGTTGCAGGTTCCAGGGTTTAGATGTTTCAGTAAGATCAGGGAAGGTGATAAAAGAGGGGGAGGTGTGGCATTGTTAGTCAAGGACAGTATTACGGTGGCAGAAAGGACGTTTGATGAGGACTCGTCTACTGAGGTAGTATGGGCTGAGGTTAGAAACAGGAAAGGAGAAGTCACCCTGTTGGGAGTTTTCTATAGGCCTCCGAAAAGTTCCAGGGATGTAGAGGAAAGGATTGCAAAGATGATTCTGGATAGGAGCGAAAGTAACAGGGTAGTTGTTATGGGGGACTTTAACTTTACAAATATTGACTGGAAACGTTATAGTTCGAGTAATTTAGAGGGGTCAGTTTTTGTCCAATGTGTGCAGGAGGGTTTCCTGACACAGTATGTAGATAGGCCAACAAGAGGTGACGCCACATTGGATTTGGTACTGGGTAATGAACCAGGCCAGGTGTTAGATTTGGAGGTAGGTGAGCACTTTGGTGATAGTGACCACAATTCGGTTACATTTACTTTGGCGATGGAAAAGGATAGGTATATACCGCAGGGCAAGAGTTATAGCTGGGGGAAAGGAAATTAAGACGCGATTAGGCGAGATTTAGGATGCATAGGTTGGGGAAGGAAACTGCAGGGGATGGGCACAATTGAAATGTGGAGCTTGTTCAAGGAACAGCTACTGTGTGTCCTTGATAAGTATGTACCTGTCAGACAGGGAGGAAGTGGTCGAGCGAGGGAACCGTGGTTTACTAAAGAAGTTGAATCTCTTGTGAAGAGGAAGGAGACTTGTGTAAAGATGAGACGTGAAGGCTCAGTTAAGGCGCTTGAGAATTACAAGTTAGCCAGGAAGGACCTAAAGAGAGAGCTAAGAAGAGCCAGGAGGGGACATGAGAAGTCTTTGGCAGGTAGGATCAAGGAAAACCCTAAAGCTTTCTATAGGTATGTCAGGAATAAAAGAATGACTTGGGTAAGTCAAGGACAGCAGTGGGAAGTTGTGCGTGGAGTCCGAAGAGATAGGAGAGGCATTAAATGAATATTTTTCGTCAGTATTCACACAGGAAAAAGACAATGTTGTCGAGGAGAACACTGAGATACAGACTATTAGACTAGACGAGATTGAGGTTCATAAGGAGGAGGTGTTAGCAATTCTGGAAAGTGTGAAAATAGATGTCTCCTGGGCCGGATGGGATTTATCCTAGGATTCTCTGGGAGGCTAGGGAGGAGATTGCAGAGCCTTTGGCTTTGATCTTTATGTCGTCATTGTCTACAGGAATAGTGCTAAAAGACTGGAGGATAGCAAATGTTGTCCCCTTGTTCAAGAAGGGGAGTAGAGACAACCCTGGTAATTATAGACCAGTGAGCCTTACTTCTGTTGTGGGCAAAGTTTTGGAAAGGATTATAAGAGATAGGATTTATAATCATCTGGAAAGGAATAATTTGATTAGGGATAGTCAGCACGGTTTTGTGAAGGGTAGGTCGTGCCTCACAAACCTTATTGAGTTCTTTGAGAAGGTGACCAAAGAGGTGGATGAGGGTAAAGCAATTGATGTGGTGTATATGGATTTCAGTAAAGCGTTTGTTAAGGTTCCCCATGGTAAGCTATTGCAGAAAATATTGAGGGTGATTTAACGCTTTAGATCAGAAATTGGCTAGCTGTAAGAAGACAGAGGGTGGTGGTTGATGGGAAATGTTCATCCTGGAGTTCAGTTACTAGTAGTGTAGCGCAAGGATCTGTTTTGGGGCCACTGCTGTTTGTCATTTTTATAAATGACCTGGATGAGGGCGTAGAAGGATGGGTTAGTAAATTTACGGATGACACTAAAGTCGGTGGAGTTGTGGACAGTGCGGAAGGATGTTGCAGGTTACAGAGGGGCATAGATAAGCTGCAGAGCTGGGCTGAGAGGTGGTAAATGGAGTTTAATGCGTAAAAGTGCGAGGTGATTCACTTTGGAAGGAGTAACAGGAATACAGAGTATTGGGCTAATGGTAAGATACTTGGTAGTGTGGATGAGCAGAGAGGTCTCCATGTGCATAGATCCCTGAAAGTTGGCACCCAGGTTGATAGGGTTGTTAAGAAGGCGTACGGTGTGTTAGCTTTTATTGGTAGAGGGATTGGGTTTCGGTGCCGTGAGGTCATGTTTCAACTGTACAAAACTCTGGTGCGGCCGCACTTGGAGTATTGCGTACAGTTCTGGTCACCGCATTATAGGAAGGATGTGGAAGCATTGGAAAGGGTGCAGAGGAGATTTACCAGGATGTTGCCTGGTATGGTGGAAAGGTTTTATGAGGAAAGGCTGAGGGGCTTGAGGCTGTTTTCACTAGAGAGAAGAAGGTTAAGAGGTGACTTAATAGAGGCATACAAGATGATCAGAGGATTAGATAGGGTGGATAGTGAGAGCCTTTTTCCTTGGATGGTGATGGCTAGCACGAGGGGACATAGCTTTAAATTGAGGGGTGATAGATATAGGACAGATGTTAGAGGTAGGTTCTTTACTCAGAGAGTAGTAAGGGCGTGGAATGCCCTGCCTGCAACAGTAGTGGACTCAACAACATTAAGGGCATTTAAATCGTCATTGGATAAACATATGGATGATATTGGAATAGTGTAGGTTAGATGGGCTTTAGATTGGTTTCACAGGTCGGCGCAACATCGAGGGCTGAAGGGCCTGTACTACGCTGTAATGTTCTATGTTCTATGTTCTATGACCCCACACAGGTCTCCCATACCCCCTCCCAATACCTCCCCCACTACCCCCTACCCCCCTTCAGGCTCAGACTCCCAAACCCCCCACCCCCTGCCACCAGTCCCAGCTCCTGCCTCCCCGCCACCAGGCCCAACTCAACCCCCCATGTCTGACTCCCGACTGCCCTACACTCCCCCAAGCCCAACTCTCAACCACCATGCCCCCTTGCCCAATTTGACTCTCAACCACCAGCCCCTCTTGCCCGATCCAACCAATCCCACCTCCCCCCTCTGCAAATCCTATCCATTTAACCTCACCCTGGTTTGTCAAAGTCCTTTAGGCTTGGTTGGACGTTCAAACTTACCAGGTTTATGGCAGCTATTGCTGTAAAGATGGGGGCATGGCTTACTTATCTGCAACTGAGCTGCCCGTGATGGTAATCCGCCTGAACATGCTGCACTGCACTGATCTTGCCTAGCCTGAGTTGGAAGGTAGGGCGAGATAGGATCACCTGGATTTTTAGGTAACTCATTTTAAGCAGAGTGGTAGCCTGACTCAATTGCCCCTCCATCGGAAGTTATGGCCCATTATCCTCTTTCACAATCATAAAAAAAATCAATTACTTCACATATATCAATCCCTACCTCACACAGTTCAGCAGCGAAAGTGCAGCACTGTCAAGTCTCAAGGAAAAGCGACTGATGAAATGGTAGATTGGTAGTACCACAACTCATCAAGGTTGTGCAAAGTTATAGTTAGACAGTGACGGAATATAATAACATTATTTGGCAGACAATAAATAGTCTGGCATCAAAAATTCAAGGCTCAAGCTGCACTCCAGAGACTTGAGCACAAAACTTAGGATGCACAGCACTGTCAGCGATGCCTTCGTCTGGATGAGACATTAAACAAAGGCCCCCTGTACCCTCTCAGGTGGACGAAAAAGAACCTTTGATATTTTTTGGATAAGAGAAGGGTCAATCTTTATTCCTCAACCAACTTCATTTAAATAGATTAACAGGCCTTATCTTACTGCCATTTAGTGAACCTTGCTGTGCTCAAATTGGCTTTTGCATTTTGTATTACAATAGTGACTATATTTCAAAAGTACTTGATTTGATTGGTGAAGCACTTTGGGATACTTTTTGGTCATAAAAAGGGTGTCAAGGGTTTTGACTTAGAAACCCTACAGTGCAGAAGGAAGCCACTTGGCCCTTAGGCCATAACCCCTCGTATTTACCCCGCCAATTCCTCTAACCTACACATCCTGGGACACTAAGAGGGAATTTAGCATGACCAATGCACCTAACCCGCACATCTTTGGACGGTGGGAGGAAATTGGAGCACCCGGAGGAAACCCACACAGACATGGGAGGAACGTGCAAACTCCACACAGACAGTGACCCAAACCGGGAATTGAACTCGGGTCCCTTAAGCTCTGAGGCAGCAGTGCTAACCACTGTGCCACTGTGCCACCCCGCCACCCCATAAAGCCACTATATTAACACAAGTTCCTATTTCAGGCAATTCAGTTATAAAACAGTGCAAGGAAAACTCTACTGAAACAGCAGGAAAGTATTACCATTTTAAATGGCATCTTATTTTACCCCATCATTTCATTGAAGGGTCCTTATAAATGAGGCTACCATCACAGGCAGTTCAGTTGCAGGTAAGTAAGCCACACCCCTAATTTTACAGCAATAGCTGCCATAAATCAGGTTAAGTTTGAACGTCCAACCAATTCTAAAGGATTTTGACAAGCCAGGGAGAAGGTAAGTTACCAATATTCAAAACAAATCAAAATGAAGACTGAGTGAATCACAGCAACACACTCAGTGTAGGGAAGGTTGTTGACCTGGGTGGAATTCGGACTCCATTGTCCAGTTGCTGCAGATTGTTTTCATGCTTTGAGTCCTTGAGTTCCTCTTCCCAAGAATCAGAATCCTGTCTTCTGTACGGAGACCTCGCAGCAAGGACAGCATCACATGCTATTGTCACCTTTTGGGATGAGGGTGAGAAAGAGAATAAAGTTAAAATAATGGCTCAATAGGAGTTTCTCAAAATAATATCAGTGGCCTTTCATGGGCAACTTAAATCAAGAGTTGTTTGGAATTCTACGAGAGACTGCTCTGCAAGGTAACTTCACAAAGGACAGTTTCTTTTTAAACAGAGCGTACCCATACACAATCACCACCTTAACAATGCTGAGCCTTCATGTCCACTGAGACAACATACCGCGGTGTTCAGCATCTTCTGGTATACAAATACTGATACTAGTTAAAATGATGCCATATATACAGGATGGTCTCAGGTCTGTGCTGCGTTTGCTGAACTAAGTGGCTTGCCGCAATAAGCTTTAGCCTTCCTTAGGAACAGATTTTTTTTTTTTTAAATCAACGCTCCCACTTTACAGGAGCCTTGATATCATTTTGGGAAACTGTTATGGGGGAATTAGTTACTGGTTGCTCGAACTGCCAAATGGTGCTTAGAAACAGACCTCAGACCATCGTAGCTTTGGTCTCCTACTTTTCATCATTATACAGCAACATTTCTTAGAATCATAGCACCCATACAGTACACACAGGAGGCCATGCAGCCCAGTGGATCTGTACCAACCACAATCCCACCCAGGCCTATTCCCATTACCCCACACATTTACCCTGCTAATACCCCTGACACTAGGGTCGATTTAACATAGCTAATCCACTTAACCCACACATCGTTGGACTGTGGGAGGAAACCGGAGCACCTGGAGGACACTCACGCAGACATGGGGAGAATGTGCAAACTCCACACGGACAGTGACAGAGGCCGGAATTGAACCTGGCTCCCTGGCATTGTGAAGCAGCAGTGCTAACCACCAGTGCCAACATGCCGAAAGGATGTACATTTGGACAAAATTGCACTCAGCTTTTATGCTCTGTATAGTCAAAAAGCCTGCCGATTCTCAGGCCGAGATTTTCCAGCCCTGCCATAGTGGGACCTACCGTGGATCAGTCAAAAGTCCGTTAACGTTTGGCAGGACCAGAAGATCCTGGCGGCAGGCAGGGGCGGAAAACCCCAGCCTCAGTTCCTAACATATTGGAGGAATTAGCACAAGGCTTTATTTCATTGAGCATTTAAGTCTTACATACATTCCTTTACTGTTCCTGGTTTTTTTTGTGAGGAGCTGATTGTTATAAATAGCAGCAAATGGTATCAAATGACCCATGAGCTATGTGACAATGTCAGAGATTTTCTGAGCCAGCAAGATCATCCATGTTAGAACTACAGAATCAGAGAAACACCCTGTCTCTGGAACTCAGCATAATCTGAATTTCTAAACATGACTGGACAGTATCAGTAGTACATTAGTGCAGTACACTTTAAAGAGCAATGTGTTTCACTTAGTATTATTATCTAGGAGTGGTACGATTATTATTTTTTCTGTACTCTGGTGACTTTTCAAATGCCAATGTGTCAGAAATTATGGCAAAGGCAGGTTTGATGAAGAATGATGTTAATTGGCTTTTTATACTCACAACTGACATTGCACAATGGTGGGCTGCTAATTGCCGGAACCTTGATCCTATAACTACACAGTGATAACAATGATGCAGTAAGGGTCTTGTGAAGATCATGCCCAATGCTTTATGTCCCCACAAACAAAATGGCATGATAATAAGCACCTCAGATCGCTGTGTAACACTGAGAAACAATAGCCCTATAACCCCTGAAAAGCCTTAAATTAACTTTAAAAGTTTATTAATGATCTTTTTAGGGGTTCTGGCAGTTTTCAGCATCCAAATACATGAGCTGTTACCAGCTTTCCAGCTACCCTTTTCAGGGTGACCTGTTAACATCCACATCTGGATCCTCCATCTCATCTGCCAGGCTAAAGACAACTCTTCCTGCAGGGAAAAACTGTGCAGTCCACAGCAGGCCTCCACAACCTTCACCGCTTTGGTCGACAAATACAGTAAAATACCCCTCACCACCTCTTCCCATAATCTACCCAGGCACCAGAAGCATTATTTGAGCACAAGTGTTCTCCCCATGACTTGCCGTATACACATATGTACACGGTTCAACCTTTCCTGCTGGCTGCGATGTGGGAAGCAGTGATGCGGAAGGGTGTCATCAGCAATGCGAAAGTTTTGTCCCCTACAATCCATCAACCTCCTTGTTCTTTTGTACTGGGTAAGCTGATCTTTCTCTACACCCTAGCTATAACTGTTACACTATATTCTGCACCCTCAAAGATGTGTGGGTTAGGTTGATTGGCCGTGCTAAATTAACCAGTGTCAGGGGATTAGCAGGGTAAATATGAGGGGTTACGGGAATAGGGCCTGGGTGGGATGGTGGTCGGTGCAGACTCAATGAGCTGAATGGCCTCCTTCTGCACTGTAGGGATTCTATGATTCTCCCCCTCTACTCTATGAACAGTAAGTTTTGTCTGTACAGTGCATAAGAAACAATACTTTTCACTGTATCCCAATACATGTGACAATAATAATCAAATCGAATCAAAAGCCATCAATGTTGGAATGATAGAAAATGACAGCATTCTGAGCACTTCCCCAGTGCTTTGCATTAACATGCAGGATATGCAGTTGGGCATCATAGACTTATAACATTTATTTAAAGGTTACAGATGCCCCATGTCCCCATTTTTCTAATGGGTGATCTCATTTTCATTTCAAATCTAAGCCATATGTAATTTCTGATTTAACTACTTGTTCTGAATCCGTTACAAACTTCCCAGAATAAAGAGATCTCACACCGACTGACATAATTTAAAACTACTTCACAATCAAGACTTCTTTAGGTACTTGATTAAAACTATATTCAGAACAGAAATAGAAACAAGGATAACTTTGATTTGTGTCTTAAAAACTGTTTTCTTAAATCATACATCATGGTGGTTAGCACTGCTGCCTCACAGCAGCAGGGACCTGGGTTCAATCCCGGCTTGGGTCACTGTCTGTGTGGAGTTTGCACATTCTCCCTGTGTCTGCGTGGGTTTCCTCCGGGTGCTCCAGTTTCCTCCCACAATCTGGAAGATGTGATGGTTACGTGTATTGGCCATGCTAAATTCTTCCTCACTGTACCCGAACAGGTGGTGACTAGGGGATTTTCACAGTAACTTGATTGCAGTGTTCATGTAAGCCTAGTTTGTGATACCAATAAATAAAAAGAAACATTTTTCCTATCTCATTTAGAATAGGGTGAGCATGCTCAGCTTAAAAGGAGTGTACTTCTTCCCTCAACCTTCTCTCTCCACCCCAAATACAAAGGATCTTGAACATAGCTGAGATAACAATATATGCTGCTGAACACACTCACTGACCAGTGCTGGCAATTCTTCTATGTTTGGCAAAGGAATTTCATAATGGTCAGGAAAAATAACGAGTTTAGCTTCGTCTTCATACTCATAATCTTCACTGTTGAAGTTTTCATTCTTTTCCAGTTCTAAGAGAGAAAAAAAAGAGGAATGAAATTAAAAAATAGATCACTGCTGCAGATGTTTACCTGAGGATTAACTTGTTCAAACCCAAATTTTTGAGAGGAGGTTTCCCCCTCTCTCCACACTTCAACCAATATATACAAGCTACATTAGGAACTAAAATGTGCAATGTAGACATGCAATTTAGATGTCGGTCAGAAGCTGCTGCAATATTCAATTATGGTTTTAATTTAAATTAAAAGTGGATGTCACTTCAGGAAATAACAGCATAGGAAGGAAATAAGGTAATTTATCTCATCAGCTTCTGTTACCAAAGATATTTCAGCTGGATTCTCCGGCCTCGCACACAGCTGGGATTCTCTGGTCCCACTACAGTGAATGGAGATTTAGTTGAGCGCCAAATTCTCCATTCTCGCTGACAGGGCCAGCCGCCATCTCTGACTAGCATCACAGCTGCTCTATATATGGAATAAAAGTTGAATGAATGGTCATAGGAGAAGGTTCAAATGAGGAGTGTTTGAGGATTCTGGATCTGTACTCGATGGCGTTTAGAACGATGAAGGGGGATCTCATCGAAACTTACACAATACTGAAAGGCCTGGATAGAGTGGACATGGGGCAGATGTTTCCACTGGTAGGCAAGATTAGGATCCGAGGGCACAGCCTTAATGTTAGAACCAAGATGATGAGGAATCTTTTCAGCCAGAGGGTGGTGAATCTATGGAATTCATTGCCACAGAAGGCCAGATGATTGAGTGTAATTAAGACAGAGATAGATATGTTCTTAATTGGTAAGGAGATCGAAGGTTACAGGGAAAAAGTGGGAGAATGGGGTTGAGAAACTTATCAGAATAGCGGAGCAAACCCGATGGGCCGAATGGCCTAATTCTGTTCCCACATCTTATGGTCTATACACTCAATTACACGATGCCATTTTAAAGTAAATGATTATTAAATATTAGTTACAGATTTGCCTTTAGGTATGCCCTAGATGGCAAATCATATCAAAAGATAGCACCAGAAACCATGGCCCCTACTATTCTGATTTTAATTTGTAATTAAAAACCTGCACCAGTTCAATCTACACAATTCTTCCCTATTTTTCAAATTACAACAATTAGTTTTTCACAGGGTGGTGACAAATCCACAGGTGGGGTGAAAATTGGCATTTACTTCTGTCCGCAATGACTTAAAAACATTAATATTCAACGTCTTCTAATCTGTAATTATGTGCATTATTTACACAGGGAATGTTTTTTAGACTGTTTTGACAAATTATTAAGATATACCTCAATTGAACAGTGCCCCAACCTGAATTACTGCAGATATAATGAAAGCTGGAGTATCTTCCCATTTTCCTTTCCTTCTGTCACTTTCAAACATACAAAGCAAAGTAATAAAGGACTGAATGGGACAGTGGGTTAGCACGCTACCTCAACATTAGGCCCTTGGATCAGAACCAGTCCAAATCAAGGATGGGTTTGGCAATGGAATGAGTCAGGAAACCCCATTCTACTCTTGAGTCACACAGCAGAAAACCGCTCACAATTCAGTATTAAATTAATTGGATTTGTTATTTATATAAGTATACAGCAGATGGACAAAGCATTTGTTTTGCATCCCATCCCACCCCTGACAATGCAGCTGGCCTGACGCCCGATTTGATTTCACTATCAAATTAACTTACACATTATTGCCAACCAACCAGCACTAATCACGTTCCTATAGGCAGCCCATTGAGAAGGCAGGAACTACAGTGGACATGGCACTACTGAAAAGTGAGGTGCATTTAGCAGTACTGTTTGGTGAAATCCAATTTTCTGAAGCAGCAGACAGCACAACTTCATCCAGAACATCAGCATTTTTCCTGCGCTGCTTCCTTGCTGAAGCATCTTCAGATAGCTGCAGGAAAACCCTAAATGAGTTCACCAGGACTGACAAGGTAAGGCTCTCTTTCACAACTTATTCTTTGCATTGCCCTGCACCACCATACTTTGGGCCCAGGATGATCAATCCTTCTCACTCCACATCCAGCGTCACAAATCAAATCACGAATGGACGCTGAGGTGAACTTTCCTCTGCTTGACATTACAATTCATCCCCTTTGCAACCACACTTGCTGAAGCATCTTCAGATCATATGCAATATGCTAAGATACCTCGGGACTCCTCAAAGCGCTTCAGGAATCTCATTCCAGCCAATCGGAAGCCTGAAAACTGGCCTCAAGCCATCGACTGAGACTATTTTGGTCATAATTATTCCTGCAGTCAATTTGTAACAAATCTAAATCTATACCAGGCTTGGCCTTTTTATTTTGTGTGCCCGCAGTGGACTTGTTTACAACACAATGCTCGTTCAACTAAACAGCTGCAGCTTTTTTGTCTGACTCAGCCAACAAATAGACTTTTGCTGTCATACGATGACGTATATATGTTTGAGTGGATGGTAATTAAGCCAAATTAGCCTGCTGACGGCACATTGGAATCATGAGCCATCCCTTCTTCATTTCAAAAGGAAGATCCTTTGCAGCCCAGCCCCTAGATGTGAAATGGCAAGCAACAGACAGTTACTAAATGACAACATCCTATTTTTATGGAAATGACGTGTTCATAAGAATGCTGGACCCATAAAAGGGATCAAATATTAATTCGGAATCAGCTGTGGAAAACTCTAAGGCTTATAGATGACAAGTCAGCCTGGGCTGAACGCTTGTTTTTCTTTAAATATGTGCTACTAGATATGACAAAAATTTACTACAAAATAGTAATTCCCCTAAAGGTCTGAAGGACCATTGCAATAAATCGTCTACTTTAAACCTTCTCCTATGCCAAAAACATGACCCAGTGGATTTTTTTAAAATGTTTGGTAACTGTTCATTTAGATCTGATGCAGACAACATGAGTGAGATTTTGTGAAAGTTGAGGTTAGAATTCCTTCATTAAAAATTAAAGTCTTTTAAACAAATTTGTTGAATTTTTTGGAAAAGATGCACTTCCATACTCTTACAGGAGCCTAGGAGGATCAGATTATTTTAAGCGGGAAGCTATTTGTTCCTCTATACCCGTGAATGTTTATTGCGCACACCTCAAAATCTATATTATCAAAGCTTTGCACCTCCTGTCTGTCATAATGGGGTAGCACACTGGCACAGTGGTTAGTGGGCAGCTTAGTGGCACAGTGGTTAGTGGGCAGCACACTGGCACAGTGGTTAGTGGGCAGCTTAGTGGCACAGTGGTTAGTGGGCAGCTTAGTGGCACAGTGGTTAGTGGGCAGCACACTGGCACAGTGGTTAGTGGGCAGCTTAGTGGCACAGTGGTTAGTGGGCAGCTTAGTGGCACAGTGGTTAGTGGGCAGCACACTGGCACAGTGGTTAGTGGGCAGCACAGTGGCACAGTGGTTAGTGGGCAGCACAGTGGCACAGTGGTTAGTGGGCAGCACACTGGCACAGTGGTTAGCATTGCTGCCTCACAACATCAGGAACCCAGGTTCGATTCGAGCCTTGAGTGACTGTCTGTGTGGAGTTTGCACATTCTCCCCGTGTCCATGTGGGTTTCCTCCGGGTGCTCCGGTTTCTTCCCACAGTCCAAAGATGTGCAAGTTAGGTGGATTGATCATGCTAAATTGCACCTTAGTATCTCGGGATGTGTGGGTTGGGTGAATTAGCCATGGTGCGTGAGGTTATGGGGAGGTTTCAGAGAGTTATGTATAGGGGAGGACAAAAGCCTTCGAGTGCAAAACATACACAACCTACTTTAAGTATAACAGACAGGAGCTCACTTCACTGCTTTGGTCAATCTTCAAAATGTCAAATCATACCTGTGTATGGTTTTGAAAACTTGAATTTGTATACAAACAAGGTGATTCTAAGCACTGCAGCTAAGCACCAGAGCATGTCCTTGCATATTCAGTGTCGACCTACTTAGAGGCAAGCGGATGTTTACAAAGAAGGGTCATATTGGACTCGAAATGTCTGTTTCTCTCTCTCCGTTCTGCTGCCAGACCTGCTGAGTTTTTCCAGCACTTTCGATTTTTAGTTCAGATTTCAAGCCTCCACAGTATTTTGCTTTTTGTTTACTGCACCATCAAGATCCTACGGATCATCATTGACCAGAAACTGAACTAGACCAGCCATATAAATACTGTGACTACAAGAGCAAGTCAGAGGCTGGGGATTCTGTGGTGACTAACTCACCTCTTGACTCCCCAAGTCTTTCCACCATCTACACAGCACATACCAGGAACATGATGGCGTATTCTCCATTGGCCTGGATGAGTGCAGCTCTAACAACACTCAAGGATCTTGACAGCATGCAGGACAAAGCAGCCAACTTGATCAGCACTTCATCCACTTCCTTAAACATTTACCCTTTCTCCATCGACACAGAGGCAATAGCGTGTACAATATATAAAATGCACTGCAGCAACTTGCCCAAGGCTCTTTCGACAGCACCTTCCAAACCCCTGATCTCCACCCTCTAGAAGGATGCATTGGAACACCACCACCTGCAAGTCACACTATCCTGACTTGGAATATCACTAATTCTTCACTGTAACTGCGTCAAAATCCTGGAGCACCCTTTCTAATCGCAGTGTGTGTGTACCTACAACAGATGGGCTGCAGCGGATCAAGGCGGCAGCTCACTACCGCCTTCTCAAGGGCAATTAGTGATGAGCAATAAATGCTGGCCTTGTCAGCAACATTCACTTCCCTCAAAAGAATGTAAAAAAAATACTCTGGCTACAATTGGATAGAGAACGGCATTCCCACTGAAGGAAAGAATGGAGGAAAGGCATTGGGATGAGAAAAGTGTGCTGCCAATAGATTCATAGAATAGAATCATAGAATTCCTACAGTTCAGGAGGTGGTCATTGGGCCCATCGAGCCTGCACCAACAACAATCCCACCTAGACCCCACCATTTAATCTGTTAGTCCCCCTGACACTAAGGGAAAATTTAGCATGGTCAATCACCCTACCCTGCACATCTGTGGACTGTGGGAGGAAACCAAAGCACCCAGAGGAAACCCACGCAGACACGAGGAGAACATGCAAACTCCGCACAAACAGCAACCTGAGGCCGGAATTGAACTCAGTCCCCTGGCGCTATGAGGCAGCAGTGCTAACCACTGCGCCATTCTACCGCCCATCAAGGAGGATGACGACAGTAAATGCATCGCATTAACTATCACGGGATATTATTTGCGACTAAGATTTGATCTGTTACAGTCCTGTGACAGGGACAGAAACCTGATTGGAGATCTTCAAACATAGGATTGCAGGATAGATAAGCATGGACCGGGGAGGCAACAACACATTCAAAAACTTTGGCAAGGAAAGACAGGGTGACAGTTTGCAAGGGCAGAAGTTGCATGGTCAGCAGTTTACTGGGAATGGAGTAAAGAAAGTGAGAGGTGAGCCTTGAAAGAGATGAGGGAAAGAGGATGGTTCGGGGCTAGGACAAGGGGGAGCCCAGGGCCAGGTTGGGTTTCCTGAGAAAGGAAAACTGGAGAAGCAACATAGTCGATTATGTCAATCTTAATGACAAAGGAATCTATGAACTCCTCACATTTGTTGATGGAGAAGAGGGCAGTGGGGGAAAGTAGAGAGGGGCTTAAGGAGATGGTTGGTAATGCTCTCTGGGATGATTTTGGGGAGCAGGCAATTTTGGAAGATAAGTGCCTGAAAACACCTGATGCTGTGGTCCAGACAGATCTGGTGCTGGATGGCTAGTCCAATTTTATACCAGATATACTTAGTCTGCGCTCCTTGGGCTTGAGGAAGTCAAGATAGTAGTGAAAGAAAAAGCTTTGCCTGGGATGAGAAAGTAATGGAAAGGATGGATCAATGATAGATGTATTCATATGTTTTTGCCTGTTTTCTTAGAAATTTCCTTAATGAGGGACAAAGTTGATTTACACATGATTTTTTTGTTTGTGGCAGAATTGCATAAATCTTGCCCCAACATATCAGGGAGAATTCTCCTGTCCCATCTGCCACGGGAATCATAGCGAGTGGGGGGGCAGACCATTCCAAAGGTCTATTGACCTCAGATGGGATTTTCCAGTGCTGGGGCGAGCGCGGCCAGAAATTTCTGCCCATCATCTCCTTGGCTATGGCAACCCAATATTGATGACTCTTTGCCCCCAAGCTAAGTAAATATTTTTCCCTTTAATAGAGAGAGAAACAGAGTTAAACATTTTGGGCAGAATTTTCCCGTCCCACCCGTCATGGGAATCATAGCGGGAGGGGCAAGACCATGCAAAGATCCAATGAGCTTGGGCAGGGATTTTCCGGTCATGGGGCGAGCATGGCTGGAAAATCCTGCCCTACGAGTCTGTATCACTCTCTTTCAAAGCCAAAGAGAGAAACGTTCTGGATTATATACTGTTTTTGAAGTGTAGTGACTGGTGTAATGTTTGGGGAGGCGATGGCCTAGTGGTATTATTACTAGACTATGAACCCAGAAACTCAGTTAAACGTTCTGGGGACCCGGGTTCGAATCCTGCCATGGCAGATAGTGGAATTTGAATTCAATAAAAAAAATCTGGAATTAGGAATCTACTGATGACCATTGTCGATTGTCGGAAAAACCCATCTGATTCACTAATATCCTTTAGGGAAGGAAATCTGCTGTCCTTACCTGGTCTGGCCTACATATGACTCCAGAGCCACTTATATGTGGTGAATCTCAACTGCCCTCGAAAGGCAACTAGGCATGGGCAATAAATGCTGGACAGCCAGAAACACCCATGTCCCACAAATAAATAAAAAGAGGGGGTGGAGCTATGTGATAAGGTGGGAGCTAGGAGAGATTGTAACAAAAATCTTTGGAGCACAAGATAGCAGAAATGTCAATGGTAGTATTAAGGACTAAAAGAAGGTACTGATAGTGGCATTAAGGTAAGATAGCAAAAATGTGTTAATAGGTGAACAAAGGTCAGTGTTCAGTGAAAGTAAAACTTCAAAACAACATGAAACTATGGTCGCAATTCTCCGGCCATCCACACTGGCAAAATCTTCCAGTCCCACCAATGGCACACCCCGGCCGTAGGTTTCATGGTGGCGAGGGGTGCATTCAAAAGGAAATCCCATTAGCAACGACTGACACCCAGAAGATTCTGCCCCCAGCCAATGGCAGGCCACCTCCTGCCACGGTGAAACACACAGTGGGTTGCGTGGTAAATCCCGGCCTATAGCTTTAACTATCTACATTGCATTTTTGTAACTTCCCTTTTACAACTGCAGATTCTAGTCAACTCCAACTCCTACCCTTCCTCTTCCCAAGTCACAGTCCTAGGGGATTCAATCTCCCTCAGTGTTCTTGGCTCTTAGGGAAGACATGAGGGTTCTCTCCTGCATCTGGTAGGACATCACCAACTGCAGAATAGGACAATACTTTAGCAGCATTGCTGGGAAGCAGAGTGTAGGTTGCAGGATGACTGAACTGCAAGGATAACGAAGACTTTCCAACAAAAGACTAATCCAAGAGAGAAAACTGAAGACAATCAACCTTTGGACCCTTTGGAATTGGAAGAAAAGAACACAGGGCACTGAGGAATTTGTTCCACCCCTGAAGCACTCAAGGAAATAGCTTTGGAAGAAGAATGATCTTCAACTTCTGGAGTGGCAGTCATAGCTGTATCCTCCAGTGTTGTATTGAAGACTGACTGAAGAATCTTCCACGGAGGATGCCTTTCTCTAGGCAGTGATGAGATAGCCACACTTCTCTCTGTATGAGGTTGCTCCATTATGGGCAATGGGAAGGTTCTGCAGCTTCAAAAGTCCAAAAGGATCTGCCACAGCTTCTGTGCAGACCTGTAGCTCTAGTTGGAAGACTTGCAGCTGGGATTGAAGTATGGGTGCCAATTGTCTTTCACCCTTGGAAGGTACCAGCTCTTTAGCAGTGTGATCCTCTATGGACTCTGACCTGGACTCAGGCAAGGCATCCTCGGTGGAAGATTCTTCACGGACAACAGGATATGAAATTGATAATACATTGGCAGGTTCAGGGGAACTAATATCGGAATGCTGCTCAGCCACTAAAACACAACTGATACCTGTGAAAAGACAATAGAGACTTCATATGGTGCATCCATCAACTAGAAAGATGAACAAGACCATAAGAAATAGGAACAGGAGTAGGCCATTCAGCCCTTCAAGCCTGCTCCACTATTTAATAAGATCATGGTTGATCTAACACTCACGAAGTCCGCTTTCTTGCCTTATCTTTGTAACCCTTAATTCCCCTACTGATTAAAAACCAATCAATCTCAGCCTTGAAAATGTGCAAAGACTCAGCCTCCACAGCTTCCTGAGGTAAAAAATTCCAAAGATTCACCACTCTTGGAGAGAAGAAATTCTTCCTCAAATCTGTTTTAAACGAGTATCCTCTTATTCTGTGACTGTACCCTCTGGTCCTATACTCTCCCGTGGGTGAAACCATCCTCCTAACATTTACCCTGTCTAACCCCCCTCCTAAGAATCTTATATGCTTCAGTTATATCGCCTCTCATTCTTCTGAACTCCAAGTCTTTCTTTGGGTGCTTCAAGGGCAGAACAAATTCCTCAGTGTCCTGCATTCTTCTTTTCCAATTCCAAAGCATCCAAAGGATGCAGCAACCTCATTCTTCTGAGCTCCAACAGGCCCAACCTGTCCAATCTTGCCTGATATGGCAGTCCCTCCATACCAGGGATTATCCCAGTAAACCTCCTCTGTACTGCTTCCAATGATAATATATATTTCCTTAAATAAGGGGACCAAAACTGTAGAATTGTGGCCCCACTAGCACCTTGAACAGTTGCAGCAACACCTCTTTGCTTTTATACTCCAGCTCCCTTGAAGTTAAAGCCAGCATTCCATTTGCCTTCCCTATTACCTTCTGCACCTGTATCGCTTTCTCAGTTTCATGAACAAGGACCCCCTTTGTGATACAGCTTTCTGCAGTCTCTTCATTTAAATAACAATCGGCCTTCTCATTATTTCTTCCAAAAAGACCAATCTCACATTTTCCCACACTGAATTCCATTTGCCTCTTCTCTGCCCATTCACTAAACCTTTCATTTTCTCTCTGTAAACTATTTATGTCTTCCTTACAACCTGCCTTTCCTCCAAATCATTAATACATATTGTGGTGAGCTGTGATCCCAGCACTGATCCCTGTGGCACTCCACTGATTACTGCCCTCCAACCTGAAAAGACCCCCTTATCGCTATTCGCTGCTTCCTGTTAGGACCTCAACCTCCAGGTTACTCAGTATTGCAAGGGGTTCTTCTTCATCACTTTCTAGGGAGAGCCAACTCAGGTCCAACAAGTCTTCATGTAGGTCTCTGCTGCAATCCCTTCTGCATCCGCCATGACTGGCCTTACTTTGTGAAGAAATCAGAGGTTCGTTACTTCAGCCAGTCTTTGCCTGGGGCCTGGTGGTTGTCTCTCTGTGAAAGATAGGTGTTTACTGCTATCTGTATAAACATCCTCAGCTTCTGCAGCTTCCACTGCTTCTAAATGAAAGGTTGAAGATTGTTGCATAAAGACAGTGAGTTTTTCAAATGATGAGTATCATCTGTTTTCTCTCGGATCCCTAGACGTATGCCAACATCTCCATTCAATAAGAATGCACATTGATTGAAGCTAAGAAGCACAATAATCCTGCCTTGGATTGGAAGGTCTGTCTGTGCTGCTTGGACTTTGTATTTGACTTTGATGTCTGATGGATAAAATGTCATTGGCCAAAACCAGCCATGGTCATGTGTCAACATGTTAACAGCAGCAGCAGTATTAATTTGAAAAGCAATATCAAAGCCTTGAACTTATAGAGTGTAAGTGACCAACAGTCTGGATTAAGACTCTCTGTTTCCCTGAGGGATTTGTACTTTGTTTTTTTGTTGACTTCCCATTTCTTATATGAGATGTATTTCAGAAGTAATTTCTGGTCTTCGACTTGGATTAAAATTGTTGGATTTGCAGAATCACTTGAAATGTCCAGTTTTGCCACTCTGGAAGCATTCCACATCCCTGTTGGACAGTCCTGGCATTAGTCCCCACACCACAAGCATCTCAAATGGCTGCTGGTGTGAATTTTCCAGCCTTTTGGCTCCGTTTGGTAGGCTTTCTTCTGAGTGGGGCCACCCTGTGAGCCTACTCAATCTACAGATTCATGTGAAGCCTCAGAGTCACACCGAATTATAGCCCAATTAAAAGCTCTAAATTTCGCCTGCACCACATTCTGGAATGCTGGATCCGAACTAAGATCAGATTTGGTCTGCAGAAAGTTGAAGAGTTTTCCATTCTGGACACCCAGGGCTATATGGATCGTGGATTAGTTCATCCTTCAGTGCCTCATTTCTGCAAGAATTAGCTCGGCGAATAGCTCAGTTAGAAATAATTCAATCAATTCCTCAGGCGGTTGGCAACACTGATTAAACATGCTCATTCAATTAATAAGTTTTGAATCAGGCTAAAATAAGTGTCAAAGGCTTTAAGAATGGACTCAAAGTCCATGGTGGACTCCAGCACTGCTTGCCTTAGGAAAACATCATCTGCTACTGGACCTACTGCATATCGAACAGAACTAACATGAGGCTTTTGCTCCTTTTCACGAAGGCCTGATGCTGCTTGATACCAGAGAAAATGGTGTTTCCTAACTTCCACAACTGGCCTCTCTGTGGGCTCTTGAGGCAGTCAAATGGGTAAGGACTGCTCACCAGGTACAGACATCAATACCTCTCTCCAGTTTGCTTTGTTCATCTGCCAATTTCATTCAGGCTGCTTTCAAAGGTTTCTTCACTTGTGTTTCCTTCAATAACATTGCATGGGCGGCATGGTGGCACAGTGGTTAGCACTGCTGCCTCACAGCGCCGGGGACCCGAGTTCGAATCCCGGTTTGGACCGCCGTCTGTGCAGAGTCTGCACATTCCCCCCAAATCTGTGTGGGTTTCCTCTGGGTGCTCCGGTTTCCTCCCACAGCCCAAAAGATGTGCTGTTTAGGTACGTTGGCCATGCTAAATTCTCCCTTAGTGTACCCGAACAGGCGCCAGAGTGTAGCGATTAGGGGATTTTCATCGTAACTTCATTGCAGTGTTAATGTAAGCCTACTTGTGACTAATAAATAAACTTTATTTTACTTTACACCGATGTGCCCATTGCTGCCACCATGTTGTGAGATGCATTGTTCTACCTGGGACTCTAGGTATGGGACTTGGTCTGTAGACAGACTCTGGTATCTGCTTAACATTTGCTTAATAATATTCCATCTAAACAGGTTAGTGAGTAGGCTTTAACAAAGAGTCATCCAGACACAAAACATTGGCTCTGTTCCCTCTCCACAGATGCTGACAGACCTGTTGAGATTTTACAGCATGTTCTGTTTTTGTTAGAGTAGGCATGTTGCTTTTTGGTGTGATTCCAACCTCAGAGAGAGATAGAGTATTACACATATATCAGCAGTACATCATCATCAGATCTAGCTATCTGTTGACCTTTTATTTTACAAAAATTGCAAAACCTGCTTTTGTTAAATTGTTATTCAGATTAATAACCTGAAATATTCTGTATCAATCAATGGAGTTATCTACAGTTGCAGCTTACCAAACATAACCCGGGGAGATTTCTTCTTGGGTAGCCCTCCACCAGACGCTCCAGTGGCCTTCTGTAATTTTGAAATAAAAAAAAGTTTGAGAGATTTAACTCAACTTTCACAGAAAGTTTTGCATTTTTTTCCCTTTTCAGTACTTAACATTGCAGTTACATCTAAAAGGCAGCTAAAGCCAAACATGGTTAGTTTAAGTATTTATGGGTGACACGGTGGCACAGTAGTTGGCATGGGGCACAGTGGTTAGCACTGATGCCTCACAGCCCCAGGATTCACTGGCCTCCCCATGGTGTCTTTCTCATGGCGGGAGGCGATGTACCATTCGCTGGTGGCGGGATCTTCTGGTCCTGCCGCTGTCAATGGGATATCTCACTGACTCTACCTCACGTTACCAGAAAACTTTGCAGGACTCTGGGGTGGTTTCCATAGATTGGAAAACAGCAAATGTGATGTCACTGTTTAAAAAAAGGTGGGCAACTATAGAATGGTTAGTTTAACTTCTGTAGTAGGGAAAATGCTTGAAACTAACATCAAGGAAGAAATAGCGAGACATCTGGATATCAATTGTCCCATTGGGAAGACGCAGCATGGATTCATGAAGGGTAGGTCATGTTTTACTAATTTAGTGGAATTCTTTGAGAACATTACAAGCACAGCGGACAATGGGGAACCTGTGGATGTGGTCTATCTGGATTTCCAGAAGGCATTTGACAAGGTGCCGCACCAAAGACTGCTACATAACATAAAGGTGCACGGTGTTACGGATAATGTATTAGCATGGATAGAGGATTGGTTAACGAACAGAAAGCAAAGAGTGGGGGTAAATGGGTGTTTTTCTGGTTGGCGATCAGTGGCTAGTGGTGTGCCTCAGGGATCAGTGTTGGGATCACAATTATTTACGATTTACATAGATGATTTGGAGTTGGGGAAAAATGTAGTGTGTCAAAGTTCGCAGATGACACGAAGATGAGTGGCAGAGCAAAGTGTGCAGAGGATGCTGAAAGTCTGCAAAGGGATATAAATAGTTTAAGTGAGTGGGCAAAGGTCTGGCAGATGGAGTACAATGTTGGTGAATGTGAGGTCATCCATTTTGGTAGGAATAACAGCAAAACGGACTATTATTTAAATGGTAAAAAATTGCAGAGGGACCTGGGTGTCCTTGTGCATGAATCACAAAAAGTTGGTTTGCAAGTGCAGCAGGTAATAAAGAAGGCAAATGGAATGGAAGGCAATGAAATCCCTCATTGCTAGAGGGATGGAGTTTAAAAACAGCGAGGTTATGTTGCAGCTGTATAAGGTGCTGGTGAGGCCACACCTGGAGTACTGTGTATAGTTTTGCTCTCCTTACTTGAGAAAGGATATACTGGCACTGGAGGGGGTACAGAGGAGATTCATGAGGTTGATTCCGGAGTTGAGAGGGTTGGTTTATGAAGAGAGACTGAGTAGACTAGGACTATACACATTGGAATGCAGAAGAATGAGGGGAGATCTTATAGAAACATATAAGATCATGAAGGGAATAGATAAGATAAAAGCTGGGAAGTTGTTTCCACTGGCAGGTGAAACTAGAACTAGGGGGCATGGCCTCAAAATAAGGGGGAGCAGGTTTAGGACTGTGTTGAGGAGGAACTTCTTCACCCAAAGGGTTGCGAATCTGTGGAATTCCCTGCCCAGTGAAGCAGTTGAGGGCACTTCATTGAATGTTTTTAAGGCAAGGATAGATAAATTTTTGAACAGTAAAGGAATTAAAGGTTATGGTGAGCAGGCAGATAAGTGGAGCTGTGTCCAAGGAAAGATCAGCCATGATCTTATTGAATGACGGAGCAGGCTCGAAGGGCCAGATGGCCTACTCCTGCTCCTAGTTCTTATGTTCTAAACCCACGGCGGGGGTGCGCTGTCAGTGGGACCAGAAAATCTCACCAGCGTGAACAGCTGGAAAGTTTGGTATTTGCCCAATTTTAACATTAGATGACTGAGACAAAGTTCAGGACAGTTTTCCCAAGGTCCTAGCCAACACCACCAAAATCACATTCATTAATTTATTTTATCTTTGTTTGTAGGACCTTATCATCGTAAAAATTGATTGTCATTTTACCTCATGACTTAACTGATGTTAACTCCTCTTGTGATGTCACGAGAGGTTGATTAGTATACCCAGTAAATTTTAGGTAAAAGTATAAAAATAAGCTCTTGCTGAGAAACAGAATTTACTGCAGCAGTATTCTAGTGGAGAAATGTCTCCAGTGCGAAACCATGCTCAAAAGATACTTTCGTTAGTGTCAAGGCTTTATTCCACCTGGATTGTTTGATCTGCACTCCCTCAAACCATCACTGTGAGCCTAGAATATGCCTTTTATCTCCAGAACTAAATTTAATGAGCAAACAGGAAAAAGAAAGGTAATTCTTATTCTTTCTGATCTGTAACAACTCTGCCCCACCAACACTTTTCCCCTTCAGCTTCTCAATTCTCTATATCTTTGCATCATCTGCCGTAACCTAACCCTGTATTCACTGGAGTTCAGAAGAATGAGGAGGGGATCTCATAGAAATCTATACAATTCTAACAGGACTAGTCAGGGTAGATGCAAGAAGGATGTTCCCGATGGTGGGGGAGTCCAGAATCGGGGGTCACAGTCTGAGGATAAAGGGTAGATCATTTGGGACACAGATGAGGAGCACTTTCTTCGCCCAGAGAGTGGTCAGTCTGTGGAATTTGCTGCCACACAAAGTAGGTGAAGCCAAAACATTGTAAGTTTTCAATAAGCAGTTCGATATCACACTTGGGGTGAAGGGGATCAAAGGATATGGGAGGAAGGCAGGATCAGGCTATTGAGTTGGATGTTCAGCCATGATAATAATGAATAGGCCTCCTCCTGCTCCTATTTTCTATGTTTTCATAAAGACTCTCATTTCACAATTTATAAAAGCATAATTTTCAGAGTCATCACTGCAGTTTCTCCCACCACCAGAGGAGTCTCCTAAACCTAGTTAATAAATGTCATTACCATTAACTTCACGTCTGTTAAATAATCCTCTCCATAACAACACAACATTATCTAATCATATTATGTTAGGTCAACAAATCTTCTTTCGCCACTAGAAAATGAATGTTCTTTTCATAAATTTGATACTCCAAACTCTAAAGATAGGCTTCACTCCACACTGAACTAACAATGACAAATTTCAATTGGTAGTCAAGCTGCCCCGGTGGTCTAGTGGTAAAGGAAAGATCAGCTTTAGAGCTAAATGTTATGGGCTAAGAGGTCCTAGCTATCAGTTCCAGACTGTGTTGTATTAGCTATCAATAACTGAGCTAAACATTTTTGGACAAAAGGGAAGAAGTATTATCTTGGGGTATTAGCTCTGAAAATTGCTACTCTTGAAGAGCTGTCAATGAGCTCTGTCTCAGTTCCTACAATAAGAATTATTACTTGCATAAGATAAAACAGTATGGCCAACACATACAGATATGTATCCTAACAAGTGTCAGAAATAGATATAGTTTTAAGTAAGTTCTATTTGTATTTATGTGCGTTGGGCATTAACTATAGTTTTAAGTTGTAGTTTCATTTTTAAAAGTTGCCTGTAAGTCTGGGTTTATTTAGCTCCCTGCATTTTTAATGAGGTTATTACGACTTTAAAACAACCACAGGGTAATAAAAGTCTGGGCTGTTGCTTAGCAACCAGGGACCCAAAGACATGGCAAAAGCAATTAGTACAGTTGAGAGAGGGTCAGTGCAATTGGAAGCAAGATTCCACAGACACGGCTTGTACAGGCAAGACAATGAAAAGGGGCAGAAAGCAAATCCCAAACTATAGAACAGAAAAGACCTAGAAACCAGGGAATGAACAAAATAAAGTTCCAGGAAGACTGTGAAGTCAGGAAACAGGAATCTGAAAAACAGGTCCTGTTCAATGAAGTTGAGAGTGAGGAGCAGAGAGGCTCCAAATTAAAAGACAAGGTTGCAAAATGCAGACTGGGATAACATTGACTTGGGAGAAGCTAGAGATACAAGGTGACCAAAAGGTTGATGACTCCTTACTCCGGGCCTCTTAAGAGTGGTGTTCCGTTGGCATGGCTTGGTGTCTGAGAGAGTGTGTAGAAGATGAAATTTGAAGGCATGTGGTAATCCAGGGCAGAGGAATACTGGAAGGAGAGGTTGAACCCCTGGAGGTGGATCCTTAGTGATGACCTCCTTGTTTGAGAGAGGATTCCAAGGCGAGTTCTTTAAGAGTGGAAATTGAAAAACCTTACGTGAAAGACAGAGTTTCAGTGAGAGCAGTTGGCCCATAGTGTGACAAGTGTCTGGCCTGGGGGGTGGGAGGGGGGGTGGGGGGGTGGAATTAGTGAGAAACCTGTCAGACTTGTTTTGGGTGAGATGTGTCACCTGCTTTCAGAATGTAGGGGTCCAACCACAGTTTGCCTATTGGTTTACATGGACTGTGCACTTTCAGAGAACATGTGAGCATAAGATAGATTTTGTCACTGGTGTTAGCCTTACGAATCTGTATATAACTGTAAAGGTATAGTGGGGTGAAGGAGTCGTGTAAAATAGTTCATATTTTATTGTTTAATGACTGCTTTATTCTTTTGTTAAAAGTTCATCAGCTGACTCCTGTGACTCTGTTCAGTAGCTGCCTTCCACATATCTAAACAAGAAATGAAAGTTAAGATCTATCAAGCCAGGTTCCAACCTGGGATTTGACTTGTCCAGTAGCAACATCAGCTGGGATCATTACACAAGGAATCAATGGCTTCAATGGGGGCAGAGGGGGTGGGGGTGGAGGAAGAGTGAACTTTGTTTGCCAAACCAGGTGCCATCTTTGCAGCTGGTCATAACAGCTCTAAGAATCCCCTCCCCACCAGAGTGATGGTGTAAACCACGTTCACTCTTTTGTTTCAGACTAAGAGGCTCAAAATCAGAAGAGAAAATTGGTCAGTGGAGTTGGAGAGCTTCACACCAGTTTTCTCACCAGAACTGACACTTTCTGATAAGATCACCCCTTTAATTTATACGCAAGAGTTAACAGCCTGATCTAGAAGCCCTGCCTTCATTTCCAGCAGATCACATTTTCACCAGTAGGGGAAAAGGCTGGGGCATGAAGTACACAAATGCAAATTATGAATTGGCTGGGCCATTTAATTGCAATGCACAGAACAAACAGATCTCATTCTGGATCCAGGAATAGCTTCAACCCGCAATGTGTGTTCCACGACTTCATGATGAAGATGTAAATGCTCATGAAAGTTGAATAAGGTGTGTAGAATTTTTAAGATGTCAATTTATTTTAATCCCCTGCTCTTTGAATTTTGAACAAAATGGCACCCTGTATTTGAAAGTGAAAGAAGTCTGTTCTCGCAGTTTCAATCAATGTTTGTTGACATAACTCCATGTCCTATCATTATGGGTTTATTATTGCTGGTTGCTTTGACAACCTGGCATTATCAAAGTGAGGAGCTGTAACTTGACAGTTGGTTATTTAAAAAACTGTCTTTGATGTGGAGTTATGAACACAGATGTTTGTTTTTTAAGGAATTAAGTACTTGAGGAGATTTAAATCTAATGAATGGATTTTAATAAGTAAGTTTTATTTTTGTATAGTGAAGTTTGTGATTGATGCCTCAAACTTTATTTTATTTCCTGTGATTTAATTTTGTGAGGTCTGCCTATACAGGATGCTGGGTCAGTTGGCATTGAGGGTGCAAAAGCAAAGTTTGATGGTTGGGGGGTGTATGTTGGCATGAGTTCCAACTATTAGTAGAGGGGCCATGGAGATGAGTGGCGGCGGGAAATGAGTTGGTATTTACGTAGGGCTATTTTGAGCCATGGGGAATGAGGGGGACATTGGGGGTGGGTGGTGAGTATGGGTTGGCATGAGTTATGATGTGGAGATGCCGGCGTTGGACTGGGGTAAACGCAGTAAGAAGTTTAACAACACCAGGTTAAAGTCCAACAGGTTTATTTGGTAGCAAATGCCACTAGCTTTCGGAGCGCTGCCCCTTCGTCAGGTGGAGTGGAGAAATGCATTTCTCCACTCCACCTGACGAAGGGACAGCGCTCCGAAAGCTAGTGGCATTTGCTACCAAATAAACCTGTTGGACTTTAACCTGGTGTTGTTAAACTTCTTACTTGGCATGAGTTGTCATGCGTGGAGGGGTGAGGGCTAGAGAACCGAATATTTAACACAACTGGGACAAAGTCCTAGCGAACCAAGACAGCCCTTTTAACCAACCTGCCTCAGCACTCACTAACCTCGGTAGCCACCTCTGATCTGCATCCAGAGGCAGCAGTCACAACTCTATCCCACACCTACCTGCACCTCCCCTCCTTCCCCCACCACAGAATTATGCTGCTCAATGCACCTTTTCCCCCGGCATGGGTGCGTCGAGCTGGGAAATTTCCCGACTCAAGCTATGCAGCTCTAAGATTAAAAGCCATTTTGTTTAATTAATAGTGCTCACTCTTGCTCTTGGTTGTGTTACAGTAAAGGTTTTTGCTGAAAATGTGAAATCTCTGAAAATGTGGTCTTTTAAGTTAATAATTGGGAATTAAGATCTCTTTTAAAAAAATATTCTTCTCTACATTGTTTGCAACAACATCAATTCATCATCACACCGATAAACTTCCTGTTCATAATTTCTGTTGCCGAATAATGCCCTCACATACATCCCTGGTAGCTGGCACTGGATGTGTATTTTGCCAATTGACTTCTCAGTACTGTGCCACTTTCTTCAGTTGTTTCTCCATTTTTCAATCTCAGCTTTTGCTGGTTTCTATCCATGAATAAATCAATATTTTCTTACTGTTGACTTCAGTCTTTCTAATTAGTTTACCCAGTCTCCCCGTGTTAATCTCTGTCTTTCGCAGATTGTGTTCCAAAAGGGCTATAATTCTTCCCTCTTCCTGGGATTGCTCTTCATTTTCCCCAATGCTTTCTAGTTCTTTTCTCCAGGTTTCTCCTTTCTACCACTCTCTTCGGTATTAAGTTATCAAGCCTTTGACAGACTTTGTCTTATTTTGCCATGTCACTTTGCTTCTGTCCTTATCTTCAATCTTCCTTGTGCTTTGCCATGCCTTCAACCATCCTGTTAATAACCATAGCCCTTCAAGCAACTCCAAGTTCTGGAAACACCTCATAAACTCTTTTCTTTCACCCAAGCTGAGTGCATTTGTTTCGCAACATGATGTAATCTGAACACTTCATGACGTTAGATTATTATCTGCAGTATGTTAGCTTTTAATAGAATGCCCAGCATTCTGAAAGTCAAAATTCATGATTCTATCAGTTTCCTTTCTTACTGCCCCATCATATTTTTTATATCTTATGTTAGATGCTCATTTAAAAAGAAACGCTATTGTGTTACACAGCAAAAATCAAAGTGTCAGAGCTACAAAATATTAAGTTTGAATGAAGCCACTGATCAAAGATTAAAGGAAAACTATTTAAATAAGCACAATCATACAAGTCCA
Source organism: Mustelus asterias (assembly GCF_964213995.1). Taxonomy (NCBI): domain Eukaryota; kingdom Metazoa; phylum Chordata; class Chondrichthyes; order Carcharhiniformes; family Triakidae; genus Mustelus; species Mustelus asterias. The sequence continues at coordinate 41,484,642 of NC_135803.1, forward strand.
AACATGTGCAGGTTAGGTTGATTGGATAAGCTAATTGCCTCTTAGTGTCAGGGAGATTAGAAAGGTAAATACGTGGGGTTACAGGGATAGAGCATGGGTGGGATTCTTGTCGGTGCAGGCTCGATGGGCTGAAAGGCCTCCTTATGTACTGTAGGGATTCTATGATTCTACATTAACAAGTGTAGAAATTAGTAATAAGGAATAGAAATGGAAATATTACCAGCTTCAATCAAATGAACCAACTCAATGATGAACCTTTCTAAAACGTTTCCAATGAAAAATAATTATTGCTAACTATTTTGTTTAAATGATGTTGAGTGCTTTCAAGATTTTGTTTAAACAGCAAGTCATGGGCAACTGTTGCAATTAGTGCGCAGAAAGTTGCTGGAACAAAATTATAAGCAATTTAACAAGGGTACTTCAGCTGTATTATATAAGCTGTCAATTATATCCCAATAATTTAACCAGTGTAATGTCAAATTCAAAAGTACCTCTTAGATCTTAAAGTAAAGTTTTTAAAAGTTTATTTATTAGTCACAAGTAGGCTTACATTAACATTGCAATGACGTTACTGTGAAAATCCCCCCGTCGCAACACTCCACCCGCCGCCGCCTGTTCAGGAACGCTGAGGGAGAATTTAGGATGGTCAATGCACCTAACCAGCGCGTCTTGTGGACTGTGGGAGGAAACCAGAGCACCAGGAGAAAACCCATGCAGACAAGGGGAGAACGTGCAAATTCCGCACAGACAGTGACCCAAGCCAGGAATCGAACCCAAGTCACTAGCGTTGTGAGGCTGCAGTGCTAGCCACTGTGCCACCCTTTTTGCCTCCACCCCAAGAGATTCACCCTCTCTAATAGCTTTGAGCACCCTACATGGTGTATTTCTGCCTACAATTACTCCAACACAAATGCTATGCTTATCTACATTGGAAGACCATTGCCAAAATGCATCTGTGGTGAACCATCGTTGGTTCCCACTGTGGGATTGTTCTAATGTTGTTGTTGGGCTAGGGTGTTCCCACTGTGGGATTGTTCTAATGTTGTTGTTGGGCTAGGGTGGGATTAATACACCTGTGGTTGTTACTGTTGTGGCACATCCCAGTCGGGCTCCGCCTCCTGGGAGAGGTATAAGACCTCCTGCTCGGGCGGAACCTCGTCAGTCTGGGATAGTGTGTTTACGTTCTATTAGTTCCATTGTTAGACAATAAAAGCCTTCTGTTACCGAAGCTTCGTGCCTCGTGTTCAATTGACGCGCATCAATTTTATTGTCTAACATTAAGCTCTCGACGGAAGGGAAAAAGAAAGGAGAGTATGGAGCAAATCCTAAAGCCAGAACGTCTGACGCTAGATCCACGTGCGGTGGGCGCTTCTAACACCTTCGACCACTGGCTGAAGTGTTTTGAAGACTACCTGGCAGCCTCCGCAGCGGTCACCACAGATGATGACAGACTCCGGGTCCTCCATGCGAGGGTAAGCGACACAGTCTACCTCGCGATCCGTGCGGCCACCACTTACCCGAGGGCCCTCGAGCTTTTAAAAAAGCGCTACACGAAACCTCCCAACGAGATCCACGCTCGTTACCTCCTCGCTACACGACGTCGGCAGTCGGGCGAAACCATGGAGGATTACGCCAATGAGCTCTTGCAGCTTGCCAGGGGCTGTGACTGCAAAGCTGTGTCGGCTGAGCAGTACATGTATGACCTCGCCCGAGATGCGTTTGTGGCAGGGGTAGGGTCTTCATACATCCGTCTCAAGCTGCTAGAAAAGGGGAATCTCAACCTGACCCAAGCTATGGAATTGGCTGAAATGCTTGAGGCGGCTTCGAAGAGCTTGGTCCTGTATCCGGAGGACCACGTGGAGACAATGTGGCAGGAGCAGTCGCAAAACCCTCCTCGCCCCACGGGCTCGAAGTGCAGTGTTATGGCGTGCTCCCATGTAGACCCGACGACGGCTGCAGCCCCATGCGGCCCGCGGTGCTACTTCTGCGGAGGAGCCAAGCATCCACGACAAAAGTGTCCCGCTAAAGCGGTGGTCTGTAACCTATGCGGTAAAAAGGGGCATTATGCGAAGGTGTGCAGATCGAAGCCCAAGAACGGCAGTGCAGCCTGTGACCCTTCGGAACGGGGATCATCACCATCGACGTCGAAGTACTCACGGGGTTCGTCCACGTGCGAGTCCAGGACGATGCCATTGTGGTCGACGGAGTCGGAGGAGGATGACCACCAGGAGTCGCTACGTTTGGCGCCCTCAACCATGTGCGATTCATGGGGGCGGCCATTTTGGTCGACGATGACCATGAGCGACCAGCAGGGGTCCTCAGCATCGACCTCAGCTGCCTGCAGTGACGTTCACGGACCAACGGTGGCGTCGATCACCCTGAACCAGGCTAAGCACCACAGGCTTGACTGTTCAATGATGGATATACTGGTAAATGGTCGTGCAATTTATTGTCTGTTTGACAGCGGGAGCACTGAGAGCTTTATTCACCCTGACACTGTAAAGAGGTGTGGACTCCAGATTCAACCTGCCAAACAGACAATCTCTATGGCATCAAGGTCCCGGTCTGTCCCTGTGCTAGGACGTTGTGTGGTAACCTTGAAAGTGCAAGGCACAATTTACGAGCGATTCAGGCTCCTTGTGTTGCCGCATCTTTGCGCACCAATTCTCCTCGGACTAAACTTTATGGTCCACATGAAGAGTGTGATCCTACAGTACGGTGGGCCACTCCCTTCGCTGACAGTAGGGGAACAGCTGCAGTCTCCAAATTGTCCAAAGCGCCCCGCATGCAATCTTTCTACATTAAAGATCACCGCACCCTCTTTATTCAAGAATCTGGTACCAGGCTGCAAGCCCATCGCTACTAAAAGTAGGCGTTACAGCACTGAAGATCGGATCTTCATCAGATCTGAGGTTCAGCGACTTCTCAAAGAAGGGATCATACAGCCCAGTGTTAGTCCGTGGAGAGCACAGGTTGTGGTAGTCAAGAGCGGGAACAAACCCCGGATGGTCATTGATTACAGTCAGACCATTAATCGATATACGCAGCTGGATGCGTATCCCCTCCCGCGCATATCTGATATGGTCAATCAGATTGCGCAGTACCGGGTGTTCTCCACCATAGACCTTAAGTCCGCCTACCACCAACTCCCCATTCGCCCAGAGGACCGACACTACACGGCCTTTGAGGCGGATGGTCGTCTGTATCAGTTTCTTAGGGTTCCATTTGGTGTCACCAATGGGGTCTCGGTCTTCCAGCGTGCTATGGACCGAATGGTGGACCAGAACAGGCTGCGGGCTACCTTCCCGTACCTGGATAATGTCACCATCTGCGGCCGTGATCAGCAGGACCATGACACAAATCTCCAGAACTTTTTACGCACTGCATCTCGCCTGAATTTGACCTACAACAGGGAGAAGTGTGTATTCCGTACGCGCCGGTTAGCCATCCTGGGATACGTGGTGGAAAACGGGGTCATTGGCCCTGATCCCGACCGTATGCGCCCCCTTGCTGAACTTCCCTTGCCCGCTAGCGCAAAAGCACTGAGAAGATGCCTAGGCTTCTTCTCCTATTATGCGCAGTGGGTCCCCAACTACGCGGACAAAGCCCGTCCGCTTATTAAGTCCACGACCTTTCCACTCACGCCAGAGGCCCAATTGGCCTTCAAGGAATTGAAACACGACATCGCGAAAGCCACAATGCACGCGGTAGACGAATCCATCCCTTTTCAGGTGGAAAGCGATGCATCTGATTTCGCCCTGGCCGCCACACTTAACCAGGCGGGCAGGCCCGTCGCGTTTTTTTCCCGCACCCTCCAAGGCCCCAAAATTCGGCATTCAGCGGTGGAAAAGGAGGCCCAGGCCATTGTGGAGGCCGTCAGACACTGGCGCCATTACCTGGCGGTGAAGCGGTTCACCCTGATCACGGACCAGTGGTCCGTGGCGTTCATGTTCAACAACACGCAGAGGGGCAAGATCAAGAATGATAAGATCTTGCGGTGGAGAATTGAACTCTCCACCTATAACTACGATATCATGTATCGTCCAGGGAAACTCAATGAGCCCTCGGATGCCCTCTCGCACGGAACATGCGCTACTATGCAGGAGGATCGCTTGAACGCCCTCCATAATGACCTGTGCCATCCTGGGGTCACTCGGCTCTACCACTTTATCAAAGCCCGCAACCTGCCTTACTCGGTGGAGGACGTCAGGTCGGTGACAAGGAGCTGTCGGATTTGCGCGGAATGCAAACCGCACTTTTACCGACCTGACCGGGCACATTTGGTCAAGGCCACTCGCCCCTTCGAGAGGCTGAGTGTGAATTTTAAGGGCCCCCTTCCCTCAACAGATCGGAACGTGTACTTTCTGAACATAATAGATGAGTACTCCCGGTTCCCGTTTGTTGTCCCCTGCGCGGCCACGTCGACTGCCACGGTGATCAAGGCATTCCGTGATCTTTTTACCCTGTTCGGGTACCCCAGCTATATCCATAGCGACAGGGGCTCGTCGTTCATGAGTAATGACTTGAGGCAATTCCTGCTCTCATACGGGATTGCCTCTAGTAGGACCACGAGTTACAACCCTAGGGGTAATGGACAGGTGGAAAGAGAGAATGCTACAGTCTGGAAGGCTGTCCTATTGGCGCTGAAGTCCAAAGGCCTTCCAGTCTCCCATTGGCAGGAGGTCCTCCCTAATGCGCTTCACTCCATTCGCTCCCTCCTGTGTACGGCAACCAATGCTACTCCCCACGAGAGGATGTTCTCATTCCCTCGGAAGTCGTCCTCGGGGATATCTTTACCAGCCTGGTTGACGTACCCAGGACCCGTCCTTCTGTGGCGACATGTAAGGGCCCGCAAGTCCGACCCCTTGGTCGAACAGGTCCACCTCCTCCACGCCAACCCTCAGTATGCCTATGTGGCATATCCTGACGGGCGAGAGGACACAGTCTCGATCCGAGACCTGGCGCCCGCAGGGGACGTAGCAACTCCTGTCGCTCCCATACCCCCGGTGACAAATCCCTTATCCCTTATTTCTCCCCCGGACGTGGCGCGGACAGCACCGGGACCAGTGCTTAACAGTTTTACTCCAATGCACAGCTTGCCTGAGCCCCGGAGATCGGCGCCATCGCAGAATGTACCGGGATCCCCTGCACTACCGCTTCATCAGGGTCAACCGGCCTGTGAGTCCGTGGGAGAACAGCTGGACGCTGTTTTGGGGAGAACGCCACCGCAAGCACCTACTCCGGTGTCACCGCCGGTATTGAGGAGGTCACAACGACGGTGCGGTCCTCCAGACCGTCTGAACTTATAATCTGTTGACATTTTAGTCTGTTTTCGTACCCCGCCGGCCTTTGTTCTCAAAGGAGGGGTGAATGTGGTGAACCATCGTTGGTTCCCACTGTGGGATTGTTCTAATGTTGTTGTTGGGCTAGGGTGTTCCCACTGTGGGATTGTTCTAATGTTGTTGTTGGGCTAGGGTGGGATTAATACACCTGTGGTTGTTACTGTTGTGGCACATCCCAGTCGGGCTCCGCCTCCTGGGAGAGGTATAAGACCCCCTGCTCGGGCGGGACCTCGTCAGTCTGGGATAGTGTGTTTACGTTCTATTAGTTCCATTGTTAGACAATAAAAGCCTTCTGTTACCGAAGCTTCGTGCCTCGTGTTCAATTGACGCGCATCAGCATCTTCCAGTAGTCAGCTCACTTTATCCAAGATCATAACTTTCATATGTTTTTCATGTCATCAGCCAACTGGCAGACAGCCTGATCTCTTCACCGAGATGATTTACAAAGGGAATGAAAAGCAATAAGCCAAACACAGATTGCTAAACGATGGGCCGTGAGCAATCCCATCCACCTCATCCCCATTCCCCACACACTGCTGCTACATTAATAATTGCCCTCTCAGTATAAATGTAATAAATTCATTATTTAGCCAAAGATCTGCCTGCCAATCGCACACTACCCACTTCTACTTAGCAGCCTATTTTTTTTTTCATTTTATCAAAAAACTATTTCAGAAAAAGGAAACACAATATCCACAGACATCCATCATACATCAACTGCATAGGGCAGGGTTTTCCAGTCCCTCCCTCTGGTGGAATCTTCCAGTCTCGCCAAAGTTGACCCCTTGCGGCAGGTTCCCTAGCAGCAGGGCAGGTGAGCCACACAAAAGCCCCTAGACTCCAGCAGGACTGGAAGATCCCATCGACAGCCAATGGTTCGCCGTATCTGATGCAGGAAAACCTGCCATGAGGCAGCCAGAAAATCCCAGCCATAATCTCTTCAAAAAAATCCAACTGAGTTCATGGGACAAGACTTCACTCCCCAGATATCTTGTTGGGATTCCCTAACTTCTGGTTTCTGGATGATACATCCTTAATTTGGAGCTTTAAACAAGATATCAAAAGATCAATTTTTTGAAACATGCATAGAGTGAAACCCTCCCTTGTTAAAATGGTGCCTGTATTGAATTTGAAAATATGTTAGGAATTAAGTTAAAGAAACTGATTACATTTACTTACACATTAAGATTTTATTCAAGAGGGAAAACATTACATTTTGCTCTCTATGTAGATGAACTATTTGGTTTAAAGCAGAGAATTTTTAAAGTTATGCGTCAGCTAAAATGACAGTTTACAGTATCACATTCAAGTAAAATTTTCAACCTAAATTAAGGGACAAGATCATTAATTTGTGAAGTTTGGATCACCAAAGATCCTAAAGCAGCCTATTCCTAACATGCAATGCAAACACAAGTATATAGACCATCACTAGCTCTGTCACAGCACTAACTTTACAATGTCATTTTCATACAAGCATCTTATTTTGGATCAAGGTTGTTTAAAGATTGTGAAGGATGGCCATGAGCAGTGATTTGTAAACGTACATTAATGTCAAAAATAAACTTCCTGGGATGTTATTGATACCATTCTTACCTCCTTTATGGTTCTCTTCAGATGCATGTAGACACATTGTCCAGTTTTGCGATAATGTCTCTCTACGTGTTCCCTTCCAAACCCAAGAAAAGTACTCATACACACATAAAGGCCACCTTCAGATTCCTGCAATTTAAACAAAAGACACAATTGCTTTAATCTTAAAAGACAACAGAAAATAAATGAGGAAATTAAAGCAAGGTAGACAACTTCAGTATCACATACAGGCTAAACTTGAAGTTACAATTCAAATGATTTAACACTTTGCAAAACTGTCGTAAAAATTACATTAAACCACAAACTTTTTCCGTTTCCTTGCTGGTTAAAAACATATGTCCCTCCATAACTACCTGTAATACCTATCTATGAGCATATGAACCAATGTCATTTAGTGTATTGATGACAGATGTTTTATTGCACAATGTCTGTATTGCAAGGTTGAGCTAATCCAGCACATGTTTCTAAAACCCTTCTCCCAAGGTCACCAGCATCACAAATGCCAGTCTTCAACCAATTTAACTCACCCATTGAGGTATCTAGAAACTGCTGAAGGTACTAGATACAGAAAGGTCATGGGCTCTGGCAACATTCTGGCAGCAGTACTGAAGACTTGATCAAGAACTAGCCTTTGACATCAAGGCAGCATTTCACCGAGTCTGGCATCAAGAAATACTAATAAAACAATGGGAATCAGGGGGAAACACTCCACTCCAGTTGGCACAAATACCTGATGCAAAAGAGAATAATTAGGGTTGTGGGAACTTGGAAATCAATCATCCTAGTCACAGAATATCATCGCAGGGCCCAACCACCTTCAGCTGCTTCACACAGAGGGTGGTGAGTGTCTGGAACAAGCTGCCAGAGAAAGTAGTAGAGACAGGGACAATTTTGTCTTTTAAAAAGCGTTTAGACAGTTACATGGGTAAGTTGGGTATAGAGGGATATGGGCCAAATGCGGGCAATTGGGACTAACTTAGGGGTTTAAACAAAAAGTGCGGCATGGACAAGTTGGGATGAAGGGCCTGTTTCCATGCTGTAAATCTCTATGATTCTATGATCTATGACCAATTACTTTCCCTCCTGTTTCTTGATGCCACATTTGGTGAAATGCTACCTTGACGTCAAAGGCAGTGACTATAATCTTACCTCTTGAGTTCAGCTCTTTCGTTCATAGAAGTAGGGATGTTAGCTGATAACTGTACAATGTTCAGCACCTTTCCAACTTCTCAGATACTGAAGCAGTTCATGTCCATCTGTAGTTGGACCTGGGCAACATTTAAGCTTGGGCTGATAAGTGCAAGGCAATGACTATGTCCAACAAGAGAGAACCTAACCATCGCCCCTTTACATTCAATGGCGTTACTATTGCTGAATCCCCAACTACCAATATCCTGGGGGTTACCATTGACCAGAAACTGAGAATGACTAGCCATATAAATACTGTGGCTGGGAATTCTATAGCGAGTAACTTACCTTCTATCTCCCACCAACTATAAGGCACATCAGGAGCGTGATGGAATACTGTGCACTGGCCTGAATGAGTGCAATCCCAACAACATTCAACACTTAAACAGCCTGCTTGATTGACACTCCATGCCCCAACTTAAACATTCACTCCCTCCAGCACTGATGCACAATGGCAGCACAGTGTACAAGATACAAGATGCACTGCAGGAACTTGCCAAGCCTCCTTCAACTGCACATTCTAAACCCACAAACTACCACCTAGAAGAACAAAGGGAGCAGAAGCGTGAGAACACCACTACCTCAAAGCCACACACCATCCTGACTTGGAACTGTATTACTGTTCCTTCAATGTTGCTGGGTCAAATCTTAGAATTCCTTTCTTAGCAGCTCAGTGGGTCTACTTACACTAGATAGGCTGCAGTGGTTTGAGAAGGTGGGATGTCACCACCTTCAAGGACAATTAGTGATGGGCAACAAATGTTGACCGTGCCAATGACAGCCACATTCCAATAAAAATAATAAAAACAAATATAGCACTATTAGAAAACTGATAATGGGGCTAATGTTGACAGTCAGTATTTAATTTTCATAAAATATTCATTTTAAATATATTCCTAGTTAGTCTGTATCTTCAGAAAACACTTTCACTATTGATACACAGCAAGTTAGGTTATTTAAATGCTTACAGGTCAAAAAAGTAGTAACTATGTATGTCTTTTGTGTAGCCGGAATGCTAAAGAATTCCTAGATATCACTGGGTCACCTTCCAGAATTGCCTGAATTACGTGCATGTTCATTGCTACAATACGTTTTCTGTGTTTCTCATAATGAAAATCACCTATGGGCTCCAATTAAATCTTTCTCTCGTTACCGATATAGAATCTATATGTAGCTATATGAAAACAATACATCTAGTGCAGGTTTCTTTTTTGACATGTTTCAGAAATCACAAACTGCATAATTCAAAATTACTTGTGATATTTTGCTTCTTAAAACATGGAAAAGAAGAACCCAGCTATTTGGCATGGAGAGAAAAGGCTTCTTATTACAAATAATACTCGAGTCACAAACTCAACAGGCTCCTAATCAGTCTGTCGAATTTAATTGTTTATCTAATATCCAGTACCAGATTTTCTCCAAAATTTCTCCAATTAGATATTGAGAGGACCAAAACCATTGTTTTTGATCCTTGCCACAAATTCCATCCATTAGGCACCAAGTCCTTTTCTCTCCCTGTTAAAAGTCTAAGGCTGAACCTCCATTTTGGAGGTTTTTAGAATGAGGAAATATAGTTTCAGAATGAAGGGTTGTCAACTTAAGATGGGATGAGGAGGAATTTACTCTCTCAAATGGTTGAGAATCTTTGAAATTCTCTACCCTAGAGAGTTGCGATGACTAAGTCATTACATTTCTCAAGGCTGACACAAACAAATTGTTAAGCTATGGCGAAGTTAAGGGTTATAGGGAGCATGAAGGAAAGTGGAGATAAGGCCAAGATCAGATCAGCCACAATCTTATTGAGTGACAGAGCAGGCTCAAGAGGCCATATGGCCTACTCCTGCTCTTATTTCCTGTGTTCTCACGTTCAAACTGTTCACACACTTTGACTTGACTTGGAGTTGTGCTTCTGACCACATGTTTGCTCCATGACAAGACCACTATTTCAACCTCCAAAATATCACCACAGTCCTCTCCTGCCTCCGCTCATTTACTATTACTCATCTATTCTTCTCATCTAGACTGTTCCAGCATTCTCCTGTCCAATCCCCTACATGCTACCCTCATTCAAAATTCTGTGTCCTGTGCCTAAGTGGCACCTATTTACCCATCAATCCTGTGCTTCCTGACCTACATTGCTTAACCAGAATCCAATGCCTTGATATTAAAACTCTCACCCTGGTTTTCAAATTGCTCCCTCTTTCACCCCATCTCTGTCATCACCTGCAACCCCACTACTCTCTTCAGATATCTGCCTTCCTCTGATTCTGACCTCTTGAGTATCTGCAATTTTATTTGCTCCATCACTGGTGGCTTTACCTTCAGCTGCTGAGGTCCCAAGCTCTAGAATTCCCTCCCCAAATTTCTCTGTCTCTCTACCTCTCCTTTCCTCCTTCAAAATGCTCCTTAAAACTTACCCACCTGGTCATAATTTTGGTGATCAACCCCAATATCTCCTTAAGTGGCTTGGTGTCAAATTTGGCTTTATTAAGACCATACGATATAGGAACAGAATTAGGCCATTCGGTCCATCAAATCCGCTCCTCCATTCAATCATGGCTGATCTGATTCTCATCCCCATTCTCCTGTCTTCTCCACGGAACCCTTGATCACCTTATTGATCAAGAACCTATCTATCTCTGTCTTAAAGACACTCAATGACCTGGCCTCCACAGTCCTCTGTGACAATGAGTTCCACAGATTCACCACCCTCTGGCTGAAGAAATTCCTCCTCATCTCAGTTTTAAAGGAGCATCCCTTCACTCTGAGGTTGTGCCCTTGAGTTCTTGTCTCTCCCACTAATGGAAACATCCTCTCCACATCCACTCTATCTAGGCCTCTCAGTATTCTGTAAGTTTCAATTCGATCCCCCCTCATCCTTCTAAACTCCATCGAATATAGACCCAGACTCCTCAACCGCTCCTCATATGACAAACCCTTCATTCCTGTGAACCTCCCTTAGACTCCCTCCAAGGCCAGCCCATCCTTCCTTAGGAATGGGGCCCAAAACTGTTCAAAATATTCCAAATGGGGTCTGACTAGAGCCTTATACAGCCTTAGCAGTACATCCCTGCTCTTCTTTTCTAGCCCTGCTTAACACTGCTGTGAAGCACCTTGAGTTTTTTTTAATTAACTTCAAAGTGCTATATATATATTTAAATATATCATAGAATCATTGAATTCCTACAGTGCAGAAGAGATCATTCAGCCCATCGGTCTGCACCAACTCTCCAAACAGCATCTTATCCAGTTCCTCTCCCCGCCCTATCCCTGTAAGCTCACACATTTACCATGGCCAATCCATCAAACCTACACATCTTGGGATGCTAAGGAACAATTTAGTATGGCCAATCCACCTAATCTGCACACCTTTGGACTGTGGGAGGAAACTGGAGCACCCAGAGGAGACCCACACAGAAAGTGCAAAGTCCAACAGACAGTTATCCATGGCTGGAATTGAATCCGGGTCCCTGGAGCTGTGAGGCAACAGTACTAACCACTGTGCCCCCCTATATAAAAGGTTGTTGTTGTTCCCACAACTTAGCCAATGTTTACCCTACATACATAATCACTCTTTTCCTGAATTTAGGCAGTCTTCATGAGATTCATTTCCATTTTGCATCAGTATAATAATTATTATTTCTCCATATAAAATGTATAATTCAGCTGTGAGCAACGTCAGCAGAGATATATGTTTAGCATATGAAGACGTCACATTTTTTTCTAAATGTTATTGGACTTCAAAGCAAAAAGATTTTAAGGCTTATGTACTACTTAATAACACTTTTTACTTTTAGTTTGATTCTGAAAATGTCTACTTTCGAGTCCCTTTGTTGAGTTTTTGTAGTGTGTTGGGCTCAGTGCAATGACCTCTGTGGCAAGTAGGAATGGTTTCCAAATCGCATTTGGCTGACTTCAGCGCTTTATTTTATATTATCTTCCAAACCTTAGTCCTTGGTGCCACATTTTTTGTGCCAATCTTTTCCACTATAAGTTCCTACATCTCCATTTATAACAAAACTGTGTAAACTGGTCAAACTGTAAAGAGGTAGGTTCCATTTATTTTGTAAAAATAAAACTATCGAGAATATATGTTATCTGTGCCTGCAAAGATTTAACAAAAAGTCACCCAATTGAATTCTTTAAGACCTTCCACCATAAAGCCGCCCGAATACATATTAAATTCATGCAGTTTGCCCTCAGTTCTTTAATATAATAACATGTTCAACTTTTTTTCTCTAGAGAGTGGTATGGTGATTTACACAAAGCGAATTAGTGGATTTGTAATGGACAACCCTCCAAGATATCTGTGCTCCTTCAATGTTAGCCTCTGATTTCCATTGCCCTACTATTGCTGACTGTGCTCTCAGTTGCCTCAACCCCAATCTAGAATTGCCTCCACAAACCTCTCTGCCTCTTTATCTCTACTTTAGTTAAAAGACTCTTTAAAACCTAATTCCATGGCTAAGCTTTCAGTTATTTATTCCAACATCTCCTTATGTGGCTGAGCATAACAAATTTTGTTTGATAACACTTCTGTTAAGACATTTTACCATGTTAAAGGCACTATATTTATGCATATCAATGTTGCTGATGCTCCAAATGAGCCTCCTCCCATTTTTGGTCATCCAACCTGAGCCTTAACTAAATTTTCTTCACTATTCGTCTAAACTATTCCTTGTAACAGCAAGTTTCACATGCTAACCACTCTCTAATAAAGAAGTGTCTCCTGGGCTTATCACTCTCTAATAAAGAAGTGTCTCCTGAATACTTGTCGAATTTATTAGTCACTATCTTATTTTTAGGTCCTAGTTTTGGTCTTCCCCACAAGTGGAAACATCCTTTCTTTGCAGGCAAACAGTGAAAGACTTACTGTGCGTTTTGAAAAATGTGCCCATCCCACTAAAAACAGCAAAGAAAATGTTGAATCGGTATTATAAGTCAAATCATTACTGGTTCTGAGTTGGATTATAGGCAGAGATGTGCATACTTTCCATATACTTTATTGCCACTTGATGGAGTACAACACACGCTCTAGACTTTCACTGTGATCACATTACACCTCAAATAAAAGAAACACGAGATATAACTAAAAATACCACATACCAAGTTATTATTATTTCAGAATAAATAACTTAATTAAATCAATTCGTTTCCCTGTTTCTGTAAATTACTCAGTGTACACAAAATCTTCAGGGCAAAAAAGAGATGCGACACCCGAGCCCCAAACTCTCTGTATATAAATAACTTGTCTCAGGCACTGTTGATGAACGCCAAACAGCTGAGTCACCTTTTATCACATTTTAACAGCACTATTTTACCCAAATAAAATCAAGTACTATCTACTTCCATGCCATCATTTTGAATTTACACAAGAGTTGACAAGTTCTGAAACTTATTTTCCTTCATCTTTGCCTGTTGTTCCCTTTCTTCCCAAAAGTAATATCTTTAAGCGTTCCCTTGCTTTTATATTTGCCCTTCAGATCCTATTCAACTTGAAGATTACTCATCTAAATATAACTGAGGGTTAGAATACTAGTTGCCTGCCGGCACACACACTGCCTTCCTCCTTATTTCGGTTTAAATGATCAAGGTCCAGCCCTGGTATAAATGTCATGCCCCAGGTTTCCTTTCTGTTATATACTGCTCCCTTTAGCTTGCTGAGTTGGGTGGCCCCGCGCTCTCTCTCGTTCCGCCAGCGTTTGAGAGCAGCAACACGGTCCAGGGCAGAGCCTGTCGCTATCAGCAAGTTCCCAAATCCAGATGAGCATCGCAAGTTGGTGCAGTCATTCACATATCAAATGGAAAACTTCCCCCTCTCGAAAGGAGAAAGCCTCCACACCCGCCGCCCCCTCCCCACCAAAGGGAGAGCTGCCTACTTACTGGGGAGTCAAAGGAGAAGGCGCACTCGCTCTTGTACACCCTGTCCCCTGATCTAGGGACTCGGATGGTTGGCATGTACGGGACCAGCAGTTCTCCGATGTCTGCAGCCATGTTGACATTCCTAACCCAGAATGCTGTTCAGGGCAGACATTGATTGTGAAGTGAGCTGGAAAGTGGACGAGCAGAGACTGCGGGACAGCAGACTATTTTTAAACTCGCAGCCCTCCCTCCAGCTATCGGACCTGCTGACGCTTTGGCTTGAAAGACACTGGAGGGGAGGGGTGGGGGGCTGGTGGTTGGCAGAAAGAGATTAGGCAGATCAGAGTGTGAAAGCCTAAATACCAACAATGTCAGTGTTTCAACAAATCTGTCTGTGTCCCCAGTGTGACATCCCATCATCCAGGGGCTATGGGCTAAACTAAGACGCCAATATTGGAAGTGTTCATGCTGAGATTTAACTTCCTTAAGAAATGGGATCCGAGAGACCGTTGCTCGAAGGTAGCACCGCTGAACCAGCACCAAAAGCAAAACACTGCAGATGCTGGAGATCCTGAAATAAACAAGAGAAAATGCTGGAAATATTCAGGTCTGGCAGCATCTGTGGAGAGAAACAGTCGGTGACCCTTCGACATTAAGGTCTGAGAAACTCCTGGCTCCAAGACCCACCCTTTCAGACTCAGCAGGGATCAGGAGAATACAATGAAGGCACTATTTTTAGGCAGGTGGATTTGGGGACAATAAGGGAGCAGTCGAAGGCTCTAAACTGGAATACATTGAGAAGGGCGAAGCATAGACAAGTGGCACAACTCAGAAATATAAAGTGAATCTATACTCTGGATAAGAAGCAGAATAGAAATCTGAGCCCAAACAGGAAAAAGTAATACAAAGGGGATTTGGAGTTCTCAAATCTAAATCTTTTGTGTCAGTGGTAAACAGAAGGAAAATATACAGATGACATGAAGATTTCAAAACTGGTTAGATAGGGAAAATAGAGAATTAGTTTATGCTTCCAGAGAACATTAAAAACTTTCTCTAAGTGCACCGCAATAAACCAAGTAAATACTTTTAATATCTTTAAAATGTACCATCGTGAATATGACATCAGGCAACTAGGAAATGGGAGATACCTTGAACTATTGCTTTGTATTGTTCAAGGGATACTTTTTTGCAAAAATGTTTTGCATTTCCCATGAATAAGGCATAAAAAGTGGAAGGAAAGTCACCCTAGATCATTCTGGCACACTTTCTAATATCCAATTTCAGAATTCCATGGACAGCAGCCTGAGAAGAAGTTTGCTGTCCTGTCAAGGAAGTAGTCCATGGCATCAGGAGGGCTGAAAGTCAAACACCTGTTTGATGGATCATACAGAAAAGATTGCTAAGTATTACATACTTATAGATCTTTTGATGAAAAGGCATGGTGTTAGCATCAATTGAAATGAAAATGATGATTCTAAGTATTACTAAATGTGGTTATTCCAAAATATTGCATTTTTAATTCATTCATGGGATGTGAACATTGCTGACAAGGCCAGCATTTATTGCCCAGTCCTAATTGCTCTTGAGAAGTGACCCCTTCTTGAACTGCTGCAATCCATGTCGTGTAGGTACACTCAGTGGTTAGGGAGGGTGTTCAGGATTTTGTCAAAGCGACGGTGAAGGAACAGTGATATATTTCCAAGTCAGATAGTGTGACTTGCATGGGCATTAGCAGGATGAGCTTTTCCTATGAGCCTGGTGCCCTTGCTCTCCTAGTTAGGAAAGATTGCAGATTTGGAGGGTGCTTAAAGGAGTTTTGGCAAGTTGATGCAGTGTATTTGTAGATGGTACATATTGCTGTCACTGTGTGCCAGTCGTGGAGGGAGTGAATGTTTGGTAGGGCGTCAAGCAAACAGACCACTTTGGCCAGGTATCAAGCTCCTTGAGTGTTGGTGGAGCTGCACACAAGCAAGTGGAGAGTATTCAATCACACCTTGTAGATGGTGGACAGGTTTCGGGCAGTCAGGTCAATTACTTACTGCAGGATTCTCAGCCTCTGACCTGCTGTTGTAGCTGCAGCATTTACATAATTAGTTAAGTTGTTTCTGATCAATGATAATCTCCAGGATGTTGATGGTGGGGGATTCAGCAATGGTTATGTTACCGAATACCAAGGAAAAAATGGTTGGATTCACTCATGTTGAAGATGGTCATTGCCTGCCACTTGCATGGTATGAATGTTACTCCCCACTTATCAGCCCAAGCCTGAATGTTCACCTGCATCTACAGACACACTATTATTATCTGTAGAGTTGTGAATGATACTGAGCATTGTGCAATCATCAGCAAATATTCCCACTTCTTACATTTAATGGAAAGAAGACCATTGATGAAGCGGCACAGTGGTTAGCACTGCTGCCTCACAGTGCCAGGACCCACGTTCAATTCTGGCCTCAGGTGACTGTGTGGAGTTTGCATATTATCCCCGTGTCTGCATGAGTTTCCTCCGGGTGCTCCGGTTTCCTCCCACAGTCCAAAAGTGTGGGTAAGGTTAATTGGCCATGTTAAATTGCCTCTTAGTGTCAGGGGGATTAGCAGGGTAAATATGTGGGGTTCAGGGGATAGAGCCTAGGTGGGACTGTGGTCGGTGCAGGCTTGATCAACTGAATGGCCTCTTTCTGCACTGTAAGGATTCAAAGCTTCTATCTGCAGATAGTTGGGCTCTAAAAGCAACGTCCTGAGGCTGAAATGATTGGCTTTCAATAACCACAACCATTTCCTTTTGTTGGTGTGACTCCATCAAATGAAGAGATTTCCCCCTCCTTCCCATTGACTTCAACTTTGATAGGGCTGGATGATGCCACACTTAGTCAAATGATGCTTTGATGTCAAAAATAGTCACCCTCTATATCATCTCTAGAATTCAGTTATTTTGTCTATGTTTGGGCCAACACTGTAATGATGTCTGGAGCCAAGTGGGCCTGACAGAACCCAAACTGTATGTTGATGAGCAGGCACAGAAACAGAAAATGCTGGAAAATCTCAGTAGCTCTAGCAGCATCTGTGGAGAGAGAATAGAGCCAATAGAGTCCAGCTCTGACGAAAGGTCATCCAGACTCAAATCATTGACTCTAATCCTTCTCCTCAGATGCTGTCAGACCTGCTGAGATTGTCCAGCATTTTCTGTTTTTGTTTCAGATTCTAGCATCTGCAGTATTTTGCTATTATATTGATGAACAGGCTGTTGCTGAGCAAGTGCCATTTGATAGCATTATCAATAATGTGCTGGGAGTGGGGATGTTCTTTTTTTCAGTTTTTAAAATAACTTTTACTTTAACAATCTAACCAAAATTAACATAAATTAAACATAAATTAGCAGGTAAATTGTAGTCAATGCTTAAGTACCAGCAGAAACATTCTTTTCTTCCTTGAGCCTCAAGTATTGAACTAATTCTTCAATGATCTTTACCTTTTTAGCTCCTGATTTTAAGCTGTACAGCCTTTGATTTTTATTTTGTCAATGGTTCCAAGGCATTGAGAAACGACCTATCTCACCGCAGAGGTCTGAACATCAAAGCAATTCAAGTTGATTCCCAGTGCATACAGAAATAGTAAGTATGAAATCCTGTTTGTTTAACTTCTGGGAAGTTCCAGTCTCCAGCCCCTGGTAGTTATTTAATTGTCCAAATGCTTAATTGGACTTTGCTGATGATTGAGAGTAAACAGATGGGATAATAATTGATTAGATTGGATTTGTCCTGCTTCTTGTGGACAGGAAATGTCTGGATGGTTTTCCTCTTTGTTGGTTAGAAACCAGTATTGTAGCTCTTTGGCGAGGTGTGTGATTAGTTCTGGAGCACAAGTCTTCAGCATTACAGCTGGGACGGTGTTAGTGCTCATAACCTTTGCTGTGTCCAGTGCATGCAACCATTTCTTGATATCAAATGGAGTGAATAGAATTGGCTGCAAAATGACATCTGGGCTGCTGGGGACTTCAAGGGGAAGCTGAGATGGACCACCACTCAGCATTTCTGAAAGATGATGATTATAAACACTTCAGCCTTGTTTTTTTTTCCACTAGCATGCTAGGCTCCACAGATTCAGTACAGAATGTGGGGCCTCCTCCTCCAATTTAATTATCTAATTGTTTTCATGGACTTCTAAATGTATCTTTGCTGCAAGTAATTTCCACGTCAAATCTATTCAAATATCTCTATTGATTCATGTGTTTAGAATATTATTTAATCTTACAAAGTGTATCAATTGTCACAAGATCTGGATTTCCAAAGGGATTCAATAGTAATTTTACTGCCAAATGTAACTCATTTTTTCAGATTGTTCTTATAAAGGTGTTATCAAGTATTAAATACATTTAATGTTATCAAATATTAAATAACATTTAATGTTATCAATAATTAAATATATTTAATACTTTCAAAGGATACAACATTGAATTCTACAGAATCAGTTCTGGTTCAACCACTGAATATACAATAGAAACAACTTAAAATAATATAATTATTTTACTGTCTCAGTAAAATGTCTCAAGTGCATTACAGGACCGATTATCAAACAGAATTTGACACAGAGCCGCAAAAGAAAATATTAGGATAGACAACCAAAACCTTGGTCAAAGAGATAGCTTTTAGGTTCATGTGAAAGGAGAAAGTGAAGTGGTTTAGGGAGGAACTTCAGATCTTGCATCTTAATCCCTGTGTCTGTATGAGTTTCCGCCAGGTGCTCCGGTTTCCTCCCACAGTCCAAAGATGTGCAAGTTAAGTTAATTGGCCATGCTAAATTGCCCCTGAGAGTCAGGGGGACTAGCCTGGGTGGGATTGTTATCAGTGCAGAATCGATGGGTTGAATGGCCTCCTTCTACACTGTAGGGATTCTATGAACTGAAGGCACAGCCATCATTGGTAGAATGATTTAATTCGGGAAAGAGCATAAGAGATCTGAGGGTTGTAAAGCTGGAGCAAAGTATAGAGGTAATGAGTTGCAAGGCAATAAAGGGATTTGGAAACGAGGATGAGAATTTTAAAATTGAGGCATTGACAGATCATGACATTGGTCAATAAGCACAGGTGTGTTGGTTGAATGGGACTTGGTGTGAGTTAGGATGTGGGCAGCAAGAGTTTTAGATTACCTTAAATTTATGGAAAATGGGAGATAAGGCTAGCCAGAAAATCACTGGAAAGTCAAGTCTAGAGGTAACAATGCATGAGAGTTTCAGCAGCAAATGAGCTGAGGTAGCAGAGCAACTATGTGATGTTCTAGAGGTGGAAGTAGGTGGTCTAGATGATGCAGTGGCTATGTGGTTAGAAGTGGGATTGTATATGACACTGAGGTTATAAGGAGCAGTCTGGTTCAGCCATACATAGTGAGATGGATGGACTTGGTGGCTAAGGAACAAGGCTTGTGGCAGCCACAAGAAAGGCAACGGCTTCGACATTGCTGATAGTTGAAAGAAATTCCTGCTCATCCAGTATTGGATGTCAGACAAGCAGTGAGTCAACTTAGAGACAGTGGACAAGTTGAGAGTGGAGATACATGTTAGAACTGGAGGTTGTCAGCATACATGTGGAATCTGACATGATTTTGGATGATGTCTCTGAAGAGGTAGGCAAGAAATGTATTGACTGATTCATTATCATTTAGATAGAATCTACTGATGATCAAAGTAATTTTTTTGCGCTATGACAATTGAATTGTCTAATCATTTGAATCAAAAGTGTAGACCATTCATTCTGAGTCAGAACAAGAGAGCAATGGGTATTAATAGGATAAAATGATACTGTAGTAAATTGACATTATTATGATTATTCCTATTGTGGTAGCAAAGCTCTAAAACATTTCCAATTTCATCGCGTGGCAGTGTTATCGTCCTACACTAATTAACACTGATGATGATGTGGACATCAGATTTTGTCTAACATAATGGAGGTTAAAACCCCTCAGCTGTCATTCAAATCAATAAGTAGTGCACAATTGCACATTCAATCTATTACAAGAATACTGAACCTTCGACTCATAAACAAGATAAAATATGGCTGTGTAAAAACAAATCTGTTTACCTCATCATGAGCAGCACCTGTGAAAGTCATTATCAGTTGTTTTTTTGAACCACTGCATTGAAAGGATAATTTGGTACTATATGGTGAAGGCCAGTGTGACTCACTGAGCTTGAGTGCTGTGCACTGCAGAATCAAGTTTCCTTAAGGGTAGGTTGATTTCACTGTATCCTCATTCTTGGAGTAACAGCAACAAAAAGGAAAAATATGGAACTTGTTTGACAATAAAACCAACAAGGCTATACATTTGCATTAAAATAATACTGGGAAAAACTATCCAATGGGTTTGCCGATATGACTAATGGTATAAACATCACAAAATGACCATCAGGGACACTGAAAAGTCCATTGACTGCAAATGAAATCTTTCAAATGACTAGGAATTAATCAATTCTGCACCAACCAAAAAAAAATGATTTAGGAAGGAGGCTAATTTGTTCATATAGTTCATCTTTCCATGGAAACTTAGTTATTTCACCTCAAACTCTAGAATGATTCCAGATTTGTCTCTACTTTTTGTAATCTAACCTGGCATAAATAAAATCTGAACTAAGATCTATTTTGCAGTGAAAATTTGAAAAGAGCCTTTCTCTTTAAGTCAACCTGGTAGCACAGCAACTTACGGTTCTGACGGCCTGACATGTGACTCCACTAACTACTCGGGTAGTAAAAATAAAATATATTCATCCCCTCTTCGATGACGCATCCTGCCACCAGATTCCTGTGACTCAATCCTGCTTGCAGCGCCAAAGTTTTTGGGGTTTTTTTTGTCAGAGACTTAGTAATGTCAAAACTTCAGCTAATACAAAGACTCGTGAAGTCAATATCCTGGTTAAAGACATATCTTTGTTTGACCAATGATCACTGGGAGAGATTAGCATTGGGCAGTCCTACACCTCTCTGATGAGAAGGCCCTGAGCATTCCAATACCACTCTGAACTTACAATACATCCGTCAGAACAATGATACATTTCTCAAGTTTGCTTTTCCTGCCTTCCCGTTAGTTATGAACCAGTCATCATTAGTACAAATCAATCATTGTTAACAGTTGTCATATACCTTAGCCAATTTCATTCTAGCCTCTGACATCATGGGATTTAATTGGCCTGTAGAATCCTGATGCTTCTTCCCCCTGTTGCTTAGCAACCCCTGATGATTTGCCACAGGGTTCAAAGGTGCTGTTCTCACCAACTCTCAATTATATCAATGGTCGAGCCAGACAGTTGATATTTTGTCTGAGAAGCACTGTCTTATCAGTACAAATTGAGCAGCTCTATTCATACCATGGCTTTGGGAACCCATACTGTCCGTAACTTATGCTTATAAGAATATACACATTCTGTGGTTTTATTATTCCAAAGAATGTGATTCATCTAAGTTTTCATTCCATCTTGCATTTGGAGCTGCCTGCTTTTGGCTAAAGTGGGGTAAACACAGTAAGAAGTCTCCCAACACCAGGTTAAAGTCCAACAGGTTTATTTGGTAGCACAAGCCACTAGCTTTTGGAGTGCTGCTCCTTCATCAGGTGAGTGGGATTTCAGTTCACAAACAGGGCATATAAAGACACAAACTCAATTTACAAAATAATGGTTGGAATGCGAGTCTTTACAGGTAATCAAGTCTTAAAGGTACAGACAATGTGTTTGGCTAAAAGTGCACAGACCGTTTTGAAAATACATCTAAAATACATTTTAAAACCCAAAATACATGTTTAAATCAGAAATACTTGTTCAAATCAGAAATACTTGTTCAAATCTCTTTCTTGTTTAAATCTCTGACTGTGGGTATATGTGTCTTAATGCAGACAATACCCCGTTAGTCTGTAAGTCTGACCTGGAGTCATTTCATTTCATGCTAGTAATTTATTAGTGTCTTAAAACCCTGATTGTTTGAAATTTCTCTAACAGTTAGCAATTCCAAAACATTCTATACTTTTCCTAATTAATAATTTTGAACACAATATGATAAGCCATGTTGTTGTTGTTCTTCCCACATCAAGTGGAGCCTAAGGCAGGCTTTCATCTGTTCCCATAGCAAGATTTTTCCTGGAACAGGTCATTAGGCCATCAGAGGCATATCGCTTGAGGGACACCACTCTGTATCAAGCATGGCTGACCAGAATCTCTCGCGCTCTTATCACCTGCCATTGGGCTGTTGGGAGTATTTTGCAGGTTGATACTCATCCTGTTGGCCATATTTAGAATGCACTTTTCTTGGCCATCAAGTCCAAGAGTGGGACTCAAACCCAAAGTTTCTGGCTTAAAGACAGGGATGCTCCTTACTGCATCACAAGACCTCCTGATGACCCATGCGTTTTTTTTAGGGGGGGGGGGAGAAACCTATGTTTCATGTCGGGGTGATAGTCCCTGTAAGAGCTAGGTTTCTCTGAAAGGTGTCTTGTAGAAAGCAGCCTGCCTCCAGTAACTGATCATGTGAGCAAGCTGTCTGTGTGATAAACAGCAGGAGATAAAGGCCAACAAATAGTTAATTGTATGGCCACATCAAATTCTGGGGAAATGATTCTGTGTTCAAACGGCTCAGGTTTTAGTTTAGAGCAATCTGGCTGCAGAGCCAGCAGAATTCAGTTGAAACTTCGTGTGTTGGCTAAAATAGTTTAAACACATTGTTAATTGAAGGATTCCTAATAGTGGGCTGGACTTTTCAGATGGTCAAGCTGAGTAGAGAGTGAGAGAATTCATAGATACAAGACTTCAAAGTTAAAGAACATTAAAACCAGAAGAGTTCTGACCCAAGGTGGTTACCCTTATGATGCTAGTGATGAACTGGGGGTCTACTGGTCAGTTGGCGAAGATTTGAAGGGAGAACCTTGCTGGAAGTAAGTGGAAGACCCAAGAAATCTCAGCCCATGTACAAATCTTTGAAACAGGATTCAGAATAACTGGCTGATCTTCCAATTTCTGTTAAGTATCTGACTTGAGTTTTTTTGGGGGGGCATAAATCAAATGGGTGCAAAAATAAATTTTGAGTTAAGTTTTGTCTAGGGAATAAATAACTGTGTTCCTTTTACTTTTAATATCTTAATATCACCATAGGATAGACTGTAGTTATTTGTATCCATGTTCTTTGATTTTTGTGTCATAAATGACTTTGTTTTAAACCGTGAATCTTGTGTCATTTTTTTAGTAAATACTGTTTTTATTTGGATTCTAGAACTAAAAATATTACTGGTCTCTAGCAAGATGATAACACTATCAGATCTCAAACAATATTTGGTGAACAACAATGGGAAACATTTAAAGAAATATTCAGCAGTGTGAAGAAAAATATATT
This sequence comes from Mustelus asterias, assembly GCF_964213995.1. NCBI lineage: Eukaryota > Metazoa > Chordata > Chondrichthyes > Carcharhiniformes > Triakidae > Mustelus > Mustelus asterias. The sequence goes on from NC_135803.1 coordinate 41,507,986, forward strand.
CCATTAAATGGGAAGAACAAACTAAACTGAGACTCTATAGATGAATAAAGGCAGAGGGTTAGGAAAGAGCAAACATTATGTATATAGGCAGCAGAGCGGTACATGAGAGAGAATACAAAGAGACTAGGAAACCAAGAGGAGCTATGAAATTAAATTATCAAAGAACATAAAACTAAATATATTTTTAAAAACTATTTTACAGGCACATTAACAAAATGAAAGACTGGCAATAGGACCTTTAAGAAAGAGACAGGATGGTGCCACAGATAATGATAGAGAAAAGGCAGAAATGTTAAATAATTCTTTTGGGGTACTTAACGTGGAGATAGAACAGGTGGACATGACATTAAATGTTGAGATGAGCAATGAGAAGTGCAGCTAAAATAAAATTAAGGGGATTCACTGAATAAACTGATCAAACTCAAAAGTGGATAAAGCTCTTTTGAATGGATTGCATCCATGTGTTCTAAAGGAACCAAGGGAAGAAATATCCGAGGCATTGCCACACATGTTTAATAATTTATTATAAAAAGGCTGGAGGTAGCTAATGTAATTCCTAAATTTATGAAGGGAGCAGAAAATGTCCATGTAATTATAGACAATTCAGCTTAACATTGGTGGCAGGAAAAATAATGGAATCCCTATTAAAGGGGAGAAATAGAAGTACATCAAAAAAGAATAATGAGTAAGCAGCATAGATTTCAAAAGGGAAAATCTTTCTTGATCAACCCTATTTATTTTTTTCTGAGAAGATACCACAGAGAATAGACAATAGTAACGCAGTAAATATCATTTATCAAAAGACACCCCCTTATAGACTAATGAATAAGGTCAGAGAACGTGGAGTCAGGGAACAACTGGCCAAAGGTTTTGCTAGATGACTTCAAGACAGAAGCAGAGTGGGAGTAAAAGGTAAATATTCAGAGTGGCAGAAGGTGGGAAGTGCTGTTTCACAAGAATCCGTTTTGGCACCACAGTTTACATGAATAATCTGGACTTTGGAATTAAAAACACTATTTGGGGGTGACACCAAATTAAGGAGGTTGTCAAATTAAGGAGGAGCCATGAAGTGGAGTTGCCGGCGTTGAACTGGGGTAGGCACAGTAAGTAGTCTTACAACACCAGGTTAAAGCCCAACAGGTTTATTTGGTAGCACGAGCTTTCGGAGTGCTGCTCCTTCATCAGGTGAGTGCTGATGAAGGAGCAGCGCTCCAAAAGCTTGTGCTACCAAATAAACCTGTTGGACTTTAACCTGGTTTTGAGACTGCGTACTAAAATTACAGGAGGACATAATTAAATTTGCACAATGGGCAAAATAATTGGCAAATAAAGTTCGACACGTAAATTTGAGGTGGTACATTTTGGGAGGAAAAATAGGTAGGTCACTTATTACTTAGAAAGTGTGAGTCTAAGTAATGTAGAGAAACAAAGGGTGTACAAATACGCCAATCATTAAAAGTTGCTCCACAGGTTAGCAAGGCTTTTAATAAAGTAAATCAAGCACTAGGCTTTACTTCTAGAGGGATGAAATTGAAAAATAGGGAACATGTGCTGACCTTTATAGAATCTTATTTGGATGACACTTAGAGTGCTGCATGCATTTCTGGCTGCCGTATTATAAAAAGGATATAGAGGCACTTGAGAGGGTGCTGAGAAGATTAACAAGGATGATACCAGAAATGTGTGGCTATAATTTCAGGAAGGAATTAACAGGCTGGGTCACTTGGCAAAAATAGGACCTCATAGAGACCTTTTAAAAAAAATGAAATATTTAAATAGACTGGCTACAGAGAACATATTTTCCCTTGTGGAAAAGAACGTAACCTAAGGCCATCAATATAAAGTGGTCACCAAAAAACCCAATAGGGAATTCAAAGAAAATTATTTACCCAATGGATGGTGAGAATGTGCAACTTGCTACCACAGCGAGTGGTTGAAGCCAATAGTATAGATGCATTGAAAGGGAATCTGGGCAAGCATATGAGGGAAATGGAATAGTTACAATGATAGACTTGGATGAGGAAAGATAGGAGTCTTGAGTAGAATGCAAATGCTGGCATGGACTATTTGGATATACGACACAGAAACAATTGGCCCAATCATAATTTTCTTTGCTCTAAAAGGAATCCAGTTTTTCTAGTCTCCACTCAAAATTAAAGTCTCCCATCCTCATTCATACTTGCGTGAATCTTTTTTACTCTCTCTCTCCTCAAGCTTGACATTTTTCTACAGTAAGAACATTTTAATTGCAGCCTAACCAGTGGTTTGTTATGGTTTGGCATTGGTTCTGCTTTTGTAACAAAAAGTCCAAGAGACAGACCCATCATCCATGGTTAACTAGAAAGGTTAAAGATAATATTAAACTTAAAGAAAAAACATATAATTGTGCAAAAACAATTGGCAGGTGAGAAGATTGGGCAGAATATAAGGAAGAGCAAAGGATGACTATAAGGTTAACAAGGAGGGAAAAATTAGAGTACAAGAAAAATATGGCCAGAAATGTAAAAACAGATAGTAAGAGTCTTTATTAATATTTTAAAATGAAAAGAATTAACAAAGAGAATGTTGACCCTATACTCAGTATGTCTGAAGAACTGATAATGGAAAACAAAGAGAAGGCAGATAAATTGAACAGACATTTTGCCTTAGTCTCATTATAGAGGATACAAGTAACATCCCAGAAACAACCATAAAGGCGGGAAATGGAAAGGAGGGAGGAAATGGAAATGGGAAGGAGGGAGGAACTCTGGAAAATTGCAGTCCCCAGAGAAGTGGTGCTGAGTAAATTGCTGGAGCTGTGGGCTGATAAGAGCCAGGGTCCTGATGGACTTCATCCCTAGGCTGTTAAAATAAGTATCCAGTGAGATAGTTTATGGATTGGTTTTAATTTTCCAAAACTCCCCAGATTCAGGGAAGGTCCCATTAGATTGGAAGATAGCAAGTGTAACTCCATTGTTCAAAAAGGGAGGGAGACATAAAATGGGAATGACAGATCATTGGGGAAATGTTAGAAGCTATTATTAAATAAGTTATAGTTGTACACTTAGATAAACTCAAGGTAATCAGCCAGAGTCGACATGGTTTTGTGAAAGGGAAATCATTTTTTTGGAATTCTTTGAGGAAGTAACGTGCTGTGGATAATGGGAAACTAGTGGATGTACTGTACTTAGATTTTAAGGAGGCATTTAATAAAGTGCCATATCAAAGGTTATTGTGGAAAAGAAAAGCTCTTGTTATAGGCGGTAACATATTGGCATGAAGATTGGCTGACTAACAGGAAGCAGAGAGTTGACATAAATGGGTCTTTGTCAGGTTGGCAAAATGTAACGAGTGGTGGGCCACAGGGATCAGTGCTGGGACCTCATTGTTCACAACTTGTATAAATGACTTGGATGAAGAGATTGAAGGGATGGTTTCCAAAATTGCTGATGACACAAAGAAAGATGGGAAAGTAAGTTGTGGAGATGACATAGGAGGCGGCCGCCAGCCTCCTTGCTGCAGGTTTTCTCATGGCAGAAGCAGCTCACCATCAGCCGCCAGTAGGATCTTACGGTCCAGCCAAAGTCGATGGTGATTTACAGTCCTTGCTTATGCCACCGTGGGAGAACTCACAACAGGGATTGACATCAGCGGGATCGGAATATTGGAATTTTTTGAGGATGTGACTAAACACAATGAAGAAGGACGAGCAGTAGATGTAGTATATATGGACTTCAGCAAGGCATTTGATAAGGTGCCCCATGCAAGGCTTATTGAGAAAGTGAGGGGGCATGGGATCCAAGGGGACATTGCTTTGTGGATCCAGAACTGGCTTGCCTACAGAAGGCAAAGAGTGGTTATAGATGGGTCATATTCTGCATGGAGGTCGGTCACCAGTGGAGTGCCCCAGGGATCTGTTCTGGGGCCCTTACTCTTTGTGATTTTTATAAATGACCTGGATGAGGAAGTGGAGGGATGGGTTGGCAAGTTTGCTGATGACACAAAGGTTGGAGGTGTTGTGGATAGTGTGGAGGGATGTCAGAAGTTGCAGCGAGACATTGATAGGATGCAAGACTGGGCGGAGAAGTGGCAGATGGAGTTCAATCCAGGTAAGTGTGAGGTGGTTCATTTTGGCAGGTCAACTAGGGTGGCGGAATATAATATTAATGGTAGGACTCTTGGCAGTGTGGAAGATCAGAAGGATCTTGGGATATGAGTTCATAGGACGCTCAAAGCAGCTACGCAGGTTGAAGCTGTGGTTAAGAAGACGTATGGTGTACTGGCCTTCATCAATCGAGGAATTGCGTTTAGGAGTCGAGAGATAATGTTGCAGTTATATAGGACCCTGGTCAGACCCCACTTGGAGTACTGTGCTCAATTCTGGTCGCCTCATTACAGGAAGGATGTGGAAGCCATAGAAAGGGTGCAGAGGAGATTTACAAGGATGTTGCCTGGATTGGGGAGCATGCCTTATGAGGATAGTTTGAGTGAGCTCGGCCTTTTCTCCTTGGAGAGGCGAAGGATGAGGGGTGACCTGATAGGTGTATAAGATGTTGAGAGGTATTGATCGAGTGGATGGTCAGAGGCTTTTCCCAGGGCTGAAATGGTTGCCACAAGAGGACACGTTTAAAGTGCTGGGGAGTAGGTACAGAGGAGACGTCAGGGGTAAGTTTTTCACTCAGAGGGTGGTGGGTGCGTGGAATGGGCTGCCAGCAACGGTGGTGGTAGAGGTGGATTCGATAGGTTCTTTTAAGAGATTTTTAGATAAGTACATGGAACTTAGTAAGATAGAGGGTTATAGGTAAGCCTAGTAATCTCTAAGGTAGGGACATGTTTGGCACAACTTTGTGGGTTGAAGGGCCTGTATTGTGCTGTAATTTTTCTATGTTTCTATGTTTCTATCCCACCAGCGGGATCGGAATATCCCACCAGCGGGAAAGGCAGGAGAATTCCACCCCAGAGGACTACAAAAAGATATAGATAGGTTAAATGAGTGGGCAAAGATTGGGCAAATGGAGTATAATGTGGAAAATGTGAAATTGTCAATTTTGACAGGAAGAATAAAAAATAAGCATAGTATCTAAATGGTGAGAGGTTGCAGAGCTCTGAAGTTCAGCGGGATTTGGGAGTCCGAGTGCACAGATCACAAAAGGCTTGTATGCAGGGATAGCAAGTAATTAGGAAGGTTAATAGAATGTTATCGTTTATTGTGAAGGAAATTGAATACAAAAGTAGGAAGGTTATGCTTCAGTTGTACAGGACACTAGTGAGGCCACATTTGGAGTACTGTGCACAGTATTGGTCAGTTTACTTAAGAATGTAAATGCATTGGAAGCAGTTCAGAGAAGGTTTACCAGACTGATACCCGGAATGGGGGTGTTGTCTTCCAAAGAAAGGTTGGGCAGGCTAGGCCTGTATCCACTGGAGTTTAAAGGAGTAAATGGCAATTTGACTGAAAGATAAAAGATCCTGAAGGGTACTTGACAAAGTGGATGTGGAGAGGATGTTTTCTCTACAGACTCTCTTCTATCCACTGTGCATATTATTCCTTCAAGGAGCTCCAATAAATCAATAAACATGATTTCCCTTTCACAAAACCATGCTGACTCTTCTTGATTACTTTGGGTTTTTCTAGGTGCCCAGTTATAACCTCCTTAATGATCGATTCTAACACCTTCCCCACGACAAACATCAATCTAACTAGTCTATAGTTTCCTGTTTTCTACCTCCCTCCCTTCTCGAATAGAGAGGTTATATTTCCCACTTTCCAGTCAGATGGAACCTTCCCAGAATCTAATGAATTTTGTAAAATTAACACTAATGCACCTACCACCTCATTAACCATCTTTTTTAAGACTCTAGGATGAAGTCCATCAGGAACCCAAATACTTGTCAGCTCATAGCTCCATCAGTTTACTCAGTACCAGTTCCCGAGTAATTGTAATTTCACCAAGTTTCGCTCTCCCTTCCACCAGGCATCTTGTTTACTAGTCTAAAAAAAATTACTGCCAAGCTACCATCCCCTTGGTCAGATAATTTGGGGTGTCTTGGGTTGAATTAAATTGTGTACATCACAACTGACGCCATTACACTTAGTCTGATGGTAAAAACTGAAAATTAAAATCAAAATAGGATGACGTGCGCACAGCACACTTTCTAAGGTGCAGTGCTGGGTATAAAGTACAATGAGAGAAACATTGGCCATGCTCATCTCCTAAGTTGCCCAAAAGGCCCCATTTTGAAAATGATGATGATCACGTTGAATTTAACAGGGGTGACAGCAATGATAGTGAATTCAATGAAAATCATAATGCCAAATAAACAGGCCAAGAAAAACCCTTCTATTTCTGACAAAGTACATGATGTGCATTGTCTGACTGAAATGTGAAATAGAATCAATATGATCCACAGGTAGCCTGTAAAAAAAAAAATGCATGCTTCAAAGATGTTGGGGACAATATGAATTAAAGCACAGCACAGTTCTGCTATTTAGGATATGGTGAAAAAAACCTGTTATCTGTCCTGGAAATCATACTAAAGATCTTAATGCAACAGTTTGTTATTGGTCTGAAATTCCCAACTGACATGGCCCCTCCAAAAATAATGACTGCACCAGTCAAATTGGCTACAGAGGCTTTCTATCATGGAAGTGTCAGCATTTTTATAGCTGGGCCTTGGGCATTTTTCCTTAATTTATGATGCTAAACATAATCGGAAACAGAGGTTATACAAGGCTGAATTCTGAAATTGTGGCAAGTAGAATATCTATTTCAATGTATTATTTCTGGGTACAACCCTATTAGAATTTTGTCTCAATGATTACAGAATTATCTGGTTACGTTATGTTTGTATTTCTGTCCTGTTGGAAACTTACCAAGAAAAAATATCGAATGTATTTGCAGTGCAGTGACTTTTACAGTAGAGGGCAATAAAACACAGGCATCTATAGGAAAAGTAGCAAATACTCATGATCGAATCACTGAATCCCTACAGTGCTGAAGGGAGCCATTCAGCCAATCAGGTGTGCATCTACTGCCCCCCCCCCCCCACACCCCCAACAACCCTCCTGAAAGAGCAACCCCCCCCCCCCCCCTTACACCCTCTAACCTTGCACATTTACCATGGCCAATCCCACTAACCCACATCCTGGGACATGAAGGGGCAATCCAGCTTGGCCAATCCTCCTAACTTGCACATCTTTAATCTTTTGAAATAAACATTCAAAGAAACTTAAAAATGAAGTTCCACTTACTTGTGAATTTATTAGAATGCATGTTGGAGGGCTCACAATATGAACTGATCAACTGAAAATACAACTTTGACAATGTGTGAAATAATTTGTGAAAACATTTTTTTTTAAACTAGGAATAATGAACTCTGCGACTATTCCAACTTTTTTAAAAACTGCATTACTTTATATTTTATCTTGATCATTTCTTTACAAAATAGAACTGGTTCATAAAATCCCATTACCAACAAAAGAATCAAATTTGACTTGTAAAAGCAAAATACTGCAGATTCTGAAAATCTGAAATTAAAAATAGGGAATGGTGGGAATACTCAGCAGTTCAGGAATCATCTTTTGTGAAAGGAACAGGATTAGTGTTTCAGGTCATGACCCTTTGTCAGAACCAGGAAATGATAGAAATGTAATACATTTTGGGGTCAAGTGGTGGAGGGTGGGAAAAGAAAAACAAAAGGGAAGGTTTATGATAGGGCAGAAGATGGAAGACATTAAGTGAGTTGGCAAACTTTTGACATTGCCTTGTTTGATCATGTCCACAGAAAATAGGGACCAGTGAATGATAATTGAGTCGAAATCACAATCAATTTTTCCCTTCAAAATCTGCTGTAGTCTCATACTATCTGGTTTGCATCTATACCATTGGCCTCAACTACTCCATCTGATATCGAATTCCATATACGTGGTTTCTACTATATTTTCAATTGGATGCATTAGTGATTATCTAATATTTACAGACTCAAATTTTAGTCTTGTAATAAATAGAAACATCTTCTCCACATTCACCTTATGAAAAACTTTCATGTTGACTCTATTAGGTCACCCTTTTAATCTTTTTTCCAAAATGCTTAAACCTGTTCAATCTTTCCTATTAGGTTAACTGCTCAGTTCTGGTATCATTTTAGCAAATCCTTTTTGCATCTTCTCCAGTGCCTCTATATTCTTTTTATACTGTGGAGACCAGTATTCTATGTGTATTGTGACCACACTTCTTGCCCAGAAAGACGGCAGGAAACTCTTAGCTCACCACTAAGAGGACCATCAAATGGATGTGGATTTGTAAGGCATTAGATTCTTCCTCACATCACTCCACAGAAACGTTTTCATCACTAAATTTATCACCTGGATGTCCTAGCTAAAATCAGGAACTCACTATATGGACATCTGTAGGAGGGAACATCAATAAATAAATGGTCTACAATTGTACAACTTGTACTAGGTTAAAACTTATTTTAAAAAAAGGCATACTTCAAATAGAATGAGTCTTTATTTGTCAAAAGAATATTGATGCAAACATTGACATGATATAATTTAAACAACTTTTTCACACATCCTTCGAATGGCAATTAGCATTTGCCAGCAATCTTTGTCCACCTAATAATCTGGGTTTGCCTTCTGTGAGTTATCAATCAAATTTTTATCCAGCGTTTCGTATTGATACCAAGCTCCATCACCCCTCTCTCTCATCAGACGGCGAACCTCAAGTTGTTTCAGCCTATAATTAAAGAAAGCAAAACACAAATTAATCCAAACAGTTTAGTTCCAAAACTGTTTTAAAATGTATTTTAAAAGGTAACCAACTTCCAATCTGTTGAACAGCTTTGTTCCGATCTCCAGAATCATGCATTAACCAAGACATACGAGCAGAAAGCTTGTTCCGGGGCCTCTCCAAACATTTATCTTAATAAACTGGTAACTGATGCGCAGGCATAGTTCTGGTAAAAGGCAAAGTCGCCATTGTTCCAGATGACCATAGGCTGCTCTCCCCTGTGAGGGGGAGGGCTAACTGGTGGTGATTTAACCTGAGGATCACGAACCAGCCATCCAGCCAACTGAGCTAAACCGACTCCCCTTCTGCTACAATTCCTACCAATTACCTTAGGTTTCAAAACACCAACTTCTGACAAGTTTCTGATTTCATATTCCTAATGTAAATCTGCCTCTCGATAAGAGCACTTCTTTGCACTCAATCCTCCTTCACCAAAATTAGTGGATGGAATATGCAGATTGAGAGGCAATGAGCTACGTCAAAGAATTGACAAACATAGATGTAAATGAGGCACTTTAGCTGCGTCAGTTGCTTTAAATTCTGTAAACCATCAGCATTAATTTTTTTTTGAAAGTTACATTTGTCTCGTCTTTAAATGACCTGTTACATGAATGTGGATGCTTGGCAAACTAATACCACCAGTTTTTTTATACCTGACAATTGCAGTTGTAGTATACATTTTAAAATATTCAGCTTTAAAAGTAATCAGGGCAATGCTGTTTTCATAAATACATAAATTTGCTCTAACTTACCTCATATCTGCCTTCTCTGTTTCAATAGAAATGAGGGCCATCATTTTCTCATAACCCTTCTCAGGTGGATCATAGACATTTTTTGAAATCCACCTGGTTATGGGATGCTGCAAATAGAGAATGGTGTAACAAGACATAGAATTATTTATAAAGTGGTACCTCAACACCTTATTTGAAATATTAAGTTCAATCCTTCACCAGAATTCACAGCAGGAGGAGAAAACAATTATTCTCAATTTTCTCCATAGCTGCATCTTTGCTTCTCCTTGGTCAATCCCAACATACAAGCCTTAGTCACATTTAGAGACGGCTCAATAGCAGCACTCACACCTCTTAAGTTAGGATTCAAGACCCACTCCAGAGACTTCAGGACATAATCTGGACAAACATCAGTGCAATACTGAGGGATCTCAGTTTAATGTCCCATCTAAAAGATGGCACTTCCAACATTGCAGCACTCCCTCAACACTGCTCCATCTGGGATATTCACACACACACACAAGTCCTTGATGGGGTTTGAGCTCTTAAACCTTGACATAGGAGACAGAAGTGTGACCAAAAACATACTACAGCTTAAACCAAAACATCCCTCAGCATGACTCCCTCCATAGCTATTGTTTCTAATTGTCCAATTTTATTTTCAAATCACGGATATGCCACTCAATTGTGATTATTTATGAAAATGTTCCTCTCATTTAACTTTCTAATACCTTTTGTCCTTTCCACATCAGTGTTTTTGGCTCTCACTACCTCAAGGTCTATTTATTTGCCTTGTCTTTTGGTAATATTTTCTCAAGACCATTTTTCCCTACCCCAACAGCTTTATCAATTCTATTCTCCTTCAATAAGCTGTAAGCTGCAGAGCTATGGCCCAGGTTTAGGAAGGTGGGACTAGAACCTAGGTATCCTCGGGCTGGTATGGATGAAATGGGCCTAATGGCCTCCTTCTGTGCTGTAACCTTTCTATGGTGCTTTGGTACCAAGTCCAGCCTTCCCACACCCTCATCATACAGGTTTAAACAGTCTCCCACCACTCTAACCCCTCACATAGGTATTTTATTTTAGATGCAATTAGTCTCTTGCCCTCCATAGATGTGTCAACCAAAAGTGGGATGAAATACCTCCAAAGCCGAAGTTTAACTGCTAATTAATGTGTATCCAAAATGGTGCTGAGCTCAGTTAAGAAATATTGCAATTCATGGTTGACAGCAAGTGCATTAGCTTTCATGTATTAATAAGAAATATATTGTACCTTGTAGTACTCCCAGTGCTCTGGAACATAATCTTCAGGAATCTCTGCAAGTTCGGCCTCACCTGTGAAATGCAACACCATAGACACGTTCCTTTTAAAAAGCCATTTATTCTCTTCCCAAGAAGAATTGACCGTTGTCATGGCACTTAAGAATTTAATTTGTATTTGCTAGTGAAATAAATCTGATTTTACACAGCTATGCATTGTATGCCCTGCATTATTAAACAGTGTTATATCTTGCTGGTTCAAACCATTTATACTTTAATTGAATGTAATTTTTCAGTAGCCAACTTCAGTAAAAATAAATTCAATTTATCGAATGATCATAACTACAAACTTGAAAACTGAGTTATATCTTACACACCATGTTTCTTTATTTGTTCATGGGATTTATCATCCATCCCTAATTCTCCTCAAAGTTGGTGGTGATTCACCTTCTTGAATCACATCTTGTGTGGTTTAGGAGCATCCACAAGGAGTTCCAGGATTTTGACCTAGCAGCAGTGAAGAAGTGGCGACAGTGTGACTTCGGGAGGAACTTGAAAGTTGTAATGTTCCCATTGCTCTGCTACCCCTGTTCCTTCTATATGGTAGAAATCATGGGTTGGGAGGTGCTGTTGAAATTTTAGCAAGTTGCTGCGTGCATCTTATAGACACGTCAGCCATGAAGCATAGTGGTAAAATGTTTCAAGTGGTGGATGGGGTGCTGATGAAGCAAACTGCTTTGTCCTGGATATCCTAAGCTTTTTCAGCTTTGTTGCAGCTGCACTTATTCAGACAAGTACAGGGCACTCCATCACAGTCCCTATCTTGTGCCTAGAAATGTAGCAAAATCTTTGGACAATCAGGGGCTGAGTTACTTGCCATGGAAGACTGAGCTTTTGACCTGCTACAACAGTTCTGTGGCTGGTTTAGTGAAGTTTGTGGGGACCCCCAGGATGTTGATACTGGGAGAATGCAAACATTGAATATCAAGGGGAGGCAATTAGATTCTATCTTGTTGGAGATGGTCAATGATATAATCAAGTCTGAATGCTGTCCAGTTCTTGATGTATGTAGGTGTGGAGTGCTTCATTATGGAATGGAACTAGACACTAAGCAATCATCAGCAAATATTCCCTCCAGAAGCTCTGAAGTGGGCAAGTCATGAATGTAACAGTTGAAGATGATTAGGCCTAGAACACTGCACTGAGGAAATTCTGCAGCGAGACCCTAGAGCTGACATAATTGCCCTCTAACAGTCACAACCTTTTTTTGCGCTAGATGTGACTCCAACCAGTGGGTTGCTTTCCTCCTGATTCCCATTGACTATATTCCCAAAGTATGTAGGTACAGAAAGTGATGAGGAAAGCAAGTGAAATGTTGGTGTTTATTGAAAGGGCAACAGGATATAAAAGTAGACAGCTTTTACGGCAGCTGTAGTGGTTTGGTGAGAGCACATCCTGTGTACAGTTTTGGTCTCTTTATTTGAAAAATATATAATTGCATTGGAAACAGTTCAGAGAAGCTTCACTTAGCTCATTCCCAGGATGAAGAGTTTACCTTATAAAGAAAGGTTAAACAGGTTGTGCCTATACTCAATGGAATTTAGATGAATGAGAAGTGATCTTTTTGAAACATACAAGATCCTGGACTTGACACGTTAGATATCAGGGGGGATGTTTCCCCCTGTGGAGGAGACAAGAAGCAGACTATTAATGAGTAGGTACCACTTGAAAGCACTGTGCTACCATGTGATTACTGTTAGGAGCCACTCCCACAAATGACTCCATACCTTTATCATTTCTCATCCCTACCCAGACCGCTTCTGTATCGTGATTTCATGAAATTAGGTCATCCCTCTCTATTGTGCTAATTAACAGAATCACCCTCTACCCATTCCTACCTTCCTAAAAGTACAATATGGGAAAATGGGAGGTTGGCTATTGAGGAGGGTGAATAAAAAAAATTTACCCAAATAGTGTGAAATTGCTGAGTTCTGAGATGCAGAGGAATCTGGGTGTCATGAAATCGAAGAAAGTAATTAGTAAAGCTAATAGAATGTTATTGTTTATTGCAAGGGGAATTGAGTACAAGAGTAGGGAGGTTATGCTTCAGTTATACAGGACATTGGTGAGACCACATCTGGAATATGGTATGCAGTATTAGTCTCCTTATTTAAGGAAAGATGTAAATGTGTAGGAAAAAATTCAGAGGTTTACTCGGTTAAGTGTATTTAAACTCCTCAGCTACCAGACTAGAATTTGTATTCATGCCTCCGGAACATTGGTCCAGGACTCTGGATTATTAGTTCAGTAACCGTACTACTGTTCCATTTCAATTTGTTTTCAATGTCAATGTGCTTATTCCATGCATTTATAAATAATCTTCACCTCATTTATAATTATTATAAAATACTTACCAATAAAAATATTTGTAAAAGTGATTAATGCAGCCATTGGTAATCCAGTCAATAAAATATAGAATCTCTGCAGAAAGATAAATTGAGAATTTGTAATCAAATTTATGAATGCAACTTTCACTTGTTTAAAGCTGTATGCAATAATTTAATGTAACAGGTTAGAATAATAAATATTTCCATTACTACTAATAAGCTGCCAAATAACTACTTATGTTCAGTTGAGCTTGCAACATGGCTTACTTATGCAGTGACCTCCTCTCCAAGCAAATGAACATGCCCAGCTATTGCACCTTTTTTGAATTAAACAAAAGCATAGGGGGGAACAATAGCTCCCTGGTTCATTCGCCATAGCAACACCTCAACCAGAGCCGACAACACACTTTTCTCAAATTGTTGCTCCCTTTGAAAATTTGGTATTCTTGGGTCTGGCCTGATGAGTACAAGATGAAAAGTTTCAACAGCATGTCTCTTTTTTTTCAAACAATACTCTCAAGTTCTATACTACCAAGTGACTAAATAACATCATAACTTGCAGTGAAGTGGGACTCCTACAAGGAGCACTGTTACTGTAAAAATACAGTAAGAAGTCTAACAACACCAGGTTAAAGTCCAACAGGTTTATTTGGTAGCAAAAGCCACTAGCTTTCGGAACAGGCTGTCCCTTCGTCAGGTGGGTGGGAGTTCTTCGTCAGGTGGGTGGGAACTCCCACCCACCTGACGAAGGGATAGCCTGTTCCGAAAGCTAGTGGCTTTTGCTACCAAATAAATCTGTTGGACTTTAACCTGGTGTTGTTAGACTTCTTACTGTGTTTACCCCAGTCCAACGCCGGCATCTTCACATTGTAAAAATAGACAGGATAAGTACCAAGACACCTATATAGTTTGCCTCAATCACCAGATATTATATCACAAGTCATTAACACAAACAACTTGCACTTTATATAGAGTCTTTAATGTAACAAAACATTACGAGACACTTCACAGAAGAATTATCAAACAAAATTTGACACCAGGCCCACAAAGAAAGAATTAGGTGTCCAAAAATTTGATCATAGTAAGTTAAAAGGAATGTCTCAAAAAGAGTGTTAGAAAAGTGGGGCAGGTTAAGAGGAGAATTCCAGAACTCAGGACCAACATAAGGCAACGGAAATTTACAAGGCCAGAAATGGAGTAGACAGATCTTGGTGGGTTCCACAACACTAATTTCATTAGTATTTGCATAATTCAGAATTCCAATCCATGAAGTAAAGAAATTATTAAAAATATGAATGTTTGTTGTACCAAGGAACGGAATGCAAATCATGTGAATTTAATACACTTAAGCTTAGATCTTTACATGGAAAGTCTTAAAAGAAGTCTGTGGGAGACTAAGACCTCACTTTTTTTTATATACTTGATGCTACTTCAGTTAATCTGTGACCCCAGAACAAAAGAAGCCCCATTGCAGTTTCAGAAAAAGCCCTTCCAACCTTCTTCTCAACTCACAATGACTGAGACATTTAGCAGTCTTTGAGACCCAGTTGAATTTCAGACAATGGATACATATTTGTGTTGAAGACCTGATGGAGAGGTGGGGATCATATGGTATAGGCCTCTGGCTTGTTGAACAAATAATATTGTCTTGCTGAGCTGAAGAGCTCAGTCTGCTCTTTAATATCTGACAAGTGGCCACAGAAAAGAGTTCTGCCCAAGTTGAATACCTGGCCTCATCTACACTGCTTCTGTTGAAAGTTCTGTGCCATCACATTCAAGACTGATTCAACTTTGCGTGCCTAAGTCACCTTGTGAAGTCAATGTCACTGGAAAAGTAAATTATATAACATCAGTTTTCAGCCCGCCGATCTCCATGAAGGAATACCTCATTGGACTTTGATTCTGGACTCTGGAACTCACGTGAACCAATATTCATTTTCACTCTAATCTCTGTACTGTAAAAACTTCTTCTCTCTATCCCTCTTTGTACTATGAGTGTGGAGGTGATGTTGTGACTGTCCTTTCCTGTTCGGAATGCGTACAAATAAACTAACCCTTTTCAGTTCATCATGTGCAATTATTAATGGAAAACCACATCACACAAAAACACAGGGTTTGGGAAATACGCCACTGTTTGTATAGAGGGAAACAAGTTGAAACACCTTTCTGTTTAGGGACAGCTGGTGAAAGGAGAAATTAGTGCTGTTTAAATTAACCCCCTTCCTGTCCGTAACAAGTCCATAATGCTTTTTTGATAAATGTTTCAAAAGCTTTATAGCAAAGACAAAAAGATCTTCAAGATGTTCTAATTTATACAAGAATACTTGAACCTATAGTATTTTTGCAGCAATCCAATTATTTTTGTACCCATAGAAAGTAGATTGATAGACAATTAACATTTAGAATTTTTTTAATCAAGCTTGATTGTTATCCCATGGCTCCATAACCAAATTATATACTTCAACATATTCAATATCAGACAGAATAGCTTTTCCATGCTTATGGAACAATTGACACTAATTTCAGGTGCAACTTTGATACGTACCAAGAGACGCAGAAAGCGACGGTCATAATATTGACTGGACTTGATTACAAACATCTGTTTTCCGTGACTGCCATGACGAACTGCAACTAGAATATAACAGAAGCAACACAGTTTCAAGCAATAGAAAAATAATAAATGCACCTTTGATACAGCGTTAGTTTTCACCTGTACACTGATGACTCTACAGCTCTACTTCCACCTCTTGACTCCTCCACTGTTGCTAAATAATCAAACTGCTTACCTGATATCCAGTACTGGATGAAGAGAAATTTTCTCCAATTAAATATTGGGAAGAATAAAGCCTTCCCACTCCAAACACCATTCCCTGGCTATTGACTCCATCTCTCTCCCTGGCAATAGTCTGAGATTAAGCCGGTCTGCTCACACCTTGGTGTGCATTTGATTCCCAGATGAGCTTCTCACATTCATGCTATCACTTAATCACTTGTTCACACTTCCATAACATCGCCTACCTATGCCCTGTCTTAGCTCATCTGCTACTGAAACTCTCATTCATGCTTTTGTTACTTCTAGACCCAATTATACCAATGCATCCTGGTTGGTCTCCATTCTATCCTCCATAAACTTGAGGTTATTCAAAATTCTGCCGTCTGTGTTAACTTGCAGGAGGTCCCATTCCCCCATCTCCCCTGTCCTGTTTGTCCTACGTTGGTTCCTAGTCAGTGAACATCTCTAATTTAAAATTTTTAATCTTTGTTTTCAAATCTCTCCATGATCTCTTCCTTTCAAATCTCTGTAATCTAATCCAGCCCCACAACCCTTTTGAGATTTCTGCACTTCTCGAATTCTGGCTTCTTAAGAACCCAAAATTTTAATCCTGGAAAACTTGTAGGAGTTCCTCAGGGTATTGTCCTAGGCCCAGTGATATTCAGCTGCTTCATTATTGACCTTCCCTCCATCATAGGATCAGAGTTGGGAGATGTTGACTGCACAATGTCCAGCACCATTTCAACTCCTCAGATACTGAAGCAATCGGTGTGCATATGCAGCAAGATCTGGACCATACTCAGGTTTAGGCCGATAGGTGGCAGGTAACATTTCCAACACACAAGCGCCAGGCAATGTCCATCTTCAAAAGGACAGAATCTAACCATCTCCCCTTGACATTCAATGGCATTACCATCACTGAATCCCCAACTATCAACATTCTGAGGGTTATCATTGACCAGAAACTGAACTAGACCCACCATATACATAGTGTGGCTACAGGAGGTCAGAGGTTGGGAATTTAGAAGAGAGTGACTGACCCCCTGACTCCCCAAAGCCTGTCTATCATCTATAAGACACAAGCCAAAAGTGTGACGGAATATTCTAAGATGCTCTTTGAGAGTCGGTATAGACTCAATGGGCCGGACGGCCTCCCATTGTACAGTAGGGATTTTATGGTTCTATGCTAATTTACACTCAATTTTCCACTGTTAACCTATCATAATTATGCATATTTTCAATTTATATGCTGTACTGAGTGTAAACTGGTGAGGAATAAAAACAACCCACAGGGCCACATCAGGCAAACTGGATTTTGAACCAGCATAAAAGAATGTAGAAAACACAAACATGTTGTTTTGGACATAACTCATGTTTGAAATTCTCCAATCTATGTTGGTTGGGCCAATTCCGCCAAGATACTTCTAACATAAGCAAACAGAAACTCAATATTTTACATAACATGCATATAGTTCACTTGCTGTTAAACGCCATCCTCTGAGCTGTACTACATAGCAAACTTTATTCCTTACACTGACACATTGGTAATTACTGTTTTCATGCAATACTTAAAATACTTCTGCTAAATTCCTGAACTATATTAAACATGGGTTAAGCATTCACACACGAGTAACGCCAAACAAATTTCTACCCAATAGTTGTATTTTTCCTTTCAAGTGGCCCAGCAGGAACTATATAGCTGATAATCTCGTGGCAATTTTTCACAATTAATTTTAAACAGATGTGATTTAAAGTTTTCCATTAACTTTTTTCATTTTGCTTTTTTCCCACTTTTTTTCCCCATCTTAAATAGGCTTAAATTTTTTGCTATTCCAGGGTTTTTGTTCAATGCTCTCCCAGTAAATGAATCAGATTTCTGATACAAGTCTGCAGAGCTATTTCATATAAACCAGTCACCATTTCCAGAACTCTCATTTTACAGGCATGTAAATCCCAGTATTTTAATATGTTGAATACAAAGGCAGATTTCTTCCAGGCCTTTCTTCTCCTAAACCAATTTCCCTTTCCTCTCCTCTCCAAAGTCCTTGAATATGTTGTTGCTTCCAAAATCCATGTCCATTTTTCCCAACGACCAGGTTTCCACCACATCCACAGTAGGGGCAGAACAGTAGCACAGTGGTTAGTACTGCTGCTTCACAACGCCAAGGACCCAGGTTCGATTCCCAGCTTGGGTCACTGGCTGTGTGGAGTTTGTACGTTCTCCCTGTCTGCATGGGTTTCCTTTGGATGCTCCAGCTTCCTCCCACAATCCAAAGATGTGCAGTTTCAGTGAATTGGCCATGCTAAATTCTCCCTCAGTGTACCTGAACAGGCGCCGGAGTGCAGCGACTAGGGGATTTTCACAGTGACTTCACTGCAGTGTGAATGTAAGCCTACCTGTGAATAATAAATAAACTTTTCTTTACCAAACTGTCTTTTATTAAAGTCACAAATTATATCCTATGTGACGGGGTTAAAAGTAAGCTATCCCTCTCTGTCATTCTTGATCTGTCCGTTGCCTTTGATGTAATTGATCACACCATCCTCTTCCAACACCTCTCCACCAGAAACCAGCTAGGTGGGACTATTATAGCCCATTTCCATTCTTATCTATCTAATCATATCCAGAGATTGACCTCTTCCCACTCGTAAGAACTAGGAAGAGGAGTGGGTAATTTAGCACCTCGAGTTTGGTCTGCCATTTAACACAATCTTGGCTGATCTCATCTCGGCCTCAACCCTACTTTCTGTCCCATTCACCATAGCCCTTAAAACCCTCACTAACTAAAAATCTGCCCATCTCTTCCTTAAATTTACTCAAAGTCCTGGCATCCACCATCTGAATTCCACAGACTCATGACCCTTTGAGAGAAGTAATTTCTCATCTGTTTTAAATTTGCCACCCTTATCCTAAAATTATGACCTCTTGTTCTAGATTGCCCTGCAACAGGAGACATCCCCTCCATGTCTACTTTGTCAATTTCCCTCATCACCTTGTACACCTCAATTAGATCTCTCATTCTTATAAACGCCACGGAGTATAGACCTGAAATGCCCAATTTCTCTTCCAAGACAGATCCCTCATCTCTGAAATCAATCTAGTGAACCTCCTCTGAACCACCTCCAATGCAACTGCATGCCTCTTCAATCAAGCAAGGGGACCAAACTGTGCACAATATTCAAAGTGCGGTCTCACTAATGCTTTGTACAGTAGCAGCAACACTTCACTACTTTTATATTCTATTCCTTTAGCTACAAATGCCAAGATTCCATTTGCCTTTCTTATTACCTGCTGTACCTGCAAAGAAGCTTTTTGCAATTCATGCACAAGGTCACTCAGATCCCTCTGCTCCAAAGTTTCTCTCAATTTAGATAAGAATTTGCCTTTATTTTTCCTACCAAAATGGATAACCTCACACTTATCCATGTTAAACGCCATCTGCTAAATTTTGCCCCATTCACATAACCTATCCACTCACTATCGCAACCGCAACTTACTCTCCCACCTTTTCTATTTTTAAAATCTTGCACATTCACCTCTGGTCTCCTCCAAGAATCTATCATTGGCCAGCTCTTATTTCTCATCTACATACTGCCCCTCAGTGACATCATTCAAAAGTAATGTCAGTTTCCACATGTTTGCTCTCTTGACACCTCCACGATCTTTCTCAGACTGTAAGTCCAATGGGCAGCACGGGGCACTGTGGTTAACACTGCTGTCTCACAATGCCAGGGACCCAGGTTCAATTCTGGCCTCGGGTCACTGTGTGTGGAGTTCGCACATTTCCCCGTGTCTCCCCGGTTTTCTCCCACAGTCCAAAGATGTGCACGTTAGGTTGACTGGCCATGGTAAATTGACTCTTAGTGTCAAGGGGATTAGCAAGGTAAATACGTGGGATTACAGGGATAGGGCCTGGGTGGGATTGTTATCGGTGCAGGCCCAATGGGCCAAACGGCCTCCTCCTGCACTGTAGAGATTCTACAATTCTATGATTTAGAATCCTTACAGTGCAGGGGGCCATTCGGCCCATCAAGTCTGAACTCACTCTGCGAAAGAACATGTTACCCAAGCCCACCCCTCCACCCTATCCCCATAATCCTCCCATCTTGCACATCTTTGGACACTCAGGGGCAATTTAGCATGACTAATCTACTTAACCTGCACATCGTTGGACTGTGGGAGGAAACTCACACAGACACGGGGAAGATATGCAAACTCCACACAGTCGCCCAATGCCAGAATCTAACCCAGGTCCCTGGTGCTGTGAGGCAGCAGTGTTCACCACTGTGCCACTGACCATTGGGAAATCTTTCATTCCTAACCACAGACTCCATCCTTCTGCACTGTCTTGAGGTTGAACCAGACTGTTTGTAGCCTTAGTGTGACCCTGAGATATACTTCCAACCACATACTGGTGCCATCATTAAAACTGTCTAATACATTTCTGTTACATCACCAGACTCCTGCCCTGCCTCCGAAACCCTCATCCAAACTACTATTACAAAACACACTAGCCAGCCTCCCACATCCTACCCTCTCTGGATTTGAGGTAATTTCAATGCCTACCACCTATGCGTTAACTCACTCCAAGTCTTGTTCGCCCATCACTCTTGCATTTGCTGACTTAGTCCCCAATTAAGCAGCAACTCAATTTCAAATCAATCCATGGCATCTAACTCTGCAATTTCTTTCATCCCCATAATTTTCTGAGACCTGTGCTCCCCTGATTCCAGTCTAACTCCATTTCGAGCATCCCAAATTCTAATCATTCCACCATTTAAGGCAATGCCTTCAGCTTCCTAGGTCCTAAGCTCTGAAATATCCTAATTAAATCTTTCCACTTCCCTCCTTTAAAACACTCATTTAAAAGCTGACCCTCTTTGACCGAGCCTTGGGTCACCTGCCCCAATACAATATCACCTGATATTGTATCAGTGTCAAATTATACATAGAACCAGCACAGGAACAGACCCTTCGGGCCCACGATGTTGTGCCGAACATAACGCCTTATAACTCTCCTGTGAAGCAATTTATGACACAAAGCCGCCATGTAAAGAGAGGTTGTTGTTGTAGCAGCTTTGTTGCTCGCACTTTGACAAGGTCAATCGGTTCCCCCGGAGCAGTCAGGCAAACTGAACAAAGGGTGAGTCGGTAAAAGGGTAGCCCATACCTTTAGCAGCTGGTGGCAGGGCCCGGAGCAGGTGGTTTCCAGCCAGCTGCTGGAGTTTGTGAACAGGGCGCCGGGCCACCAGAGAAGCAGCGGCCCGCAGCACACTCAGCACCGCCATCTTTGTTACTCCCAGGTCATCGGGACGGTCACAGCGGGGCGGAAAACAGCCGGCGCCATCTTTGATGCGGGCAGGAGGATCAGCCACCACAAGCCGTTTAGTAAATACTCAGGAAACCTCGAGATCCGTATCCTTCCTCACTTTGTGAAAGGGTGAACGAAGTGAGTTGAGCGCGGACAAAAAAAAAGAGCATTTTCTGTTTTTTAAATTTAAGATTATCGCAGTATTTTATTTCGATATTTGACACATAGACCGGGCAGTCCTGGCTGTCTTAAACGGGGGTGTAATGATGAGATATTTATTTTAAGGTCTGTAAATAACTTCTGGCCTGCTTTTGGGGGTTGACTTGACCAATGAGCAGCTCGGGAGGACGGTTGCCAGGTAACCGGTGTGGCGCTGTGCATTGTGGGTCCAAGATGGCGGCGCGCGTCGCGAGCTGGTGCCGGCTGTTTAACGGAATCTTCAGAAGCGGGGTCAGCGCGTGAGTACAGGGGGGTCACACCTGACACAAAGGAAGGTGGATGTGGTGCTTGGAGGTCAATGAGCTCAGCTCCAGGACATCGCTGCAGGGGATCCTCAGAGTGGCGTCCAAGGCCACAACCATCTTCAGCTGCTTCATCAATGACCTTCCTTCCATCATAAAGTGGGGATGTTCTCTGACGACTGCACAATGTTCAGCACCGTTCCCGACTCCTCAGACACTGAAGCAGTTCCAGCTCAGATTCAGCAAGACCGAGACAAGTGCCCAGACAATGACCATCTCAGATAAGTGGCCCCAGTGGTTAGCACTGCAGCCTCACAGTGCCAGGGACCCGGGTTCAATTCACGTCCTGGGTCACTGCCTGTGCAGCGTCTGCACGTTCTCCCCGTGTCTGCGTGGGTTTCCTCTGGGTGCTCCGGTTTCCTCCCACAGTCTGAAAGTCGTGCTGGTTAGGTCCATTGACCATTCTAAATTCTCCCTCCGTGTACCCGAACAGACGGCGGAGTGTGGTGACTTGGTGATTTTCACAGTAACTTCATTGTGGTATTAATGTCACCTGACTTGTGACACTAATAAAAATAAATAAATATTCAGCACTATTCACAACACCTCAGATACTGAAGGAGTCTATGCTTGGCTTCAGCAAGGCCTGGTCAAGTGCCAGACAATGGCCACCTCCAACATGAGAGAATCTAATCATTGCCCCATGACATTCAAT
Source organism: Mustelus asterias (assembly GCF_964213995.1). NCBI lineage: Eukaryota > Metazoa > Chordata > Chondrichthyes > Carcharhiniformes > Triakidae > Mustelus > Mustelus asterias. The sequence continues at coordinate 41,530,396 of NC_135803.1, forward strand.
GGCATTACCGTCACTGATTCCCCTCCCTCCCCCCACCTCTACTATCAACATCCTGAGAGTTACCATTGACCACAAACTGAACTGGACTAGCCATAAAAATACAATAGCCATCAAGTCAGAGGCTAGGAATGCTGTGGTGAGTAACTCAACACCATCCGGGATCCCCACTTGATTGGCACCTCAGCAACAAACATTCTTTTCCTCCGCCACCAATGCACAGTGACAGCAGTGTGTACCATCTACAAGATCCATTGCAGGAACTCATTAAGATTCCTTAGAAAGAATCTTTCAAACCCACTGCTGCTACCACCTAGAAAGACAAGGGCAGCAGACACATAGAAAGTTCCCCTCCAGGCCACACACCATCTTAGTTTGGAAATATATTACCGTTCCTTCACTGTTGCTGGATCAAAATTCTGGAACTTCGTAACAGTGCTGTGGGTGTACCTACACCACCTGGACTGCAGCAGTTCCAAAGGCAGCTCACCATCACCATCTCAAGGGTAATGAGGGATGGGCAATAAATGTTGCCAGCGACGTTCACATCCCATGAACAAATATTTTAAAAATTGTAGAATTATGCTTTAATGTACACACATCCCAGGACTTGACTCAGCTGTAAATTCTAGATGGGAGCAGACGGCAGCCTATGTTCTTTAAGCTCTTAAGAGGAGTTTAAATAATTACATAGGCAGTGATACCTAACCCGTGAGACCGGGAAAAAGGAAAATGAAGATGTACTCAAAGAAGCAGTGTGACAGAAGTTAATAACCTCCAAAATTTAATAAGGAACATTTTTTGTTAACTGATCACACAAATAACAGCATCCAATATGCTTTATTAAGCAAAGTAAGCATTTATGATTTATAATGGAAAGGAATGAAAATGTTTATAAAGGAACATGTCCATTGAGAACTGCTGCATGCTGGAATGATGGGTATTGAAGCAAAGTGGAACATTTCAATAAATTACTGTTTATAAAGTTGAGTTGTAAAGTGAAGGTGGCATTCCATAACTTGTCAACATGTTCCTATTATTAAAGGGACAACTTGATCAAGTTTCAGAAAATTGAGCAGGGATCAAACCTGACTCTACAGTGTAGATCTCTGCATACTTCTAATTTCTGTCAAGGGCTGGAGCAATTCTTTGATGTCCCTAAGAACTGGGGAGAACAAACTGTAAAATCTGGTAAGTTGCTTTTTGCAAAATCTTAAATTGATACTTTCTAAACATGTTGTAATGAAATAATTTTGAACTATTTATCTAATGTAGATCATCTTTATCTAAACTTTTAATTTGAAATAAATTAGCTCTATGCACTTCCAAAGTACAATATGTCTTTTTTTCTCAAATCAGTTGTCATAATTGATAAATGTGGCCCATCTCTTCTTGATATCAATATTGTCAGTTACCTATAATTTATTGGCATCAGCCACGTTGTCAGTCTAAATTCATCTACTTTTTAAACTGTATTCTCTCACATCACAGTGCAATAGTTGAGTCATTAGAGCTGTTCTCCATGCCCTTTGAGACAGTAAACATATTATTTGAATTGTGCAGTTTCTCCATGTCTCTCAGTAATCTAATTAACAGCTATCACTGTTAAGGCCTTAGTTTTCATGTCAGTATTTTTGGCCTTTCTATCTTCTCTGTCCGTGCATGGAGTTCCATCACAGCTATTTCTAAAGCTGCTTTCTTTATTATATCAAAACAATTGTTTTCCACACAATTCTTTACTTATAAAGACCAAATCTGTGCGACTTCAATAATGATCCCATTTATAGGTACATTTTTTCCAAAAGTTCAAACAAAATATTGGATATTTAGATATCTGGTTGACGGATTGTTAGATAATCCGTCAATTCAGACCTGCAACCTTCTATGTTCCAGCACTGTTGTTTCTATTCTAATAGTGCTATATTCATTCCACATTCCTGGTTGTTCCTAATCTGTAAACATACCACCCACCCTATTTGCTCTACTTCCTCTTTATGTTGAATTAGAAATTTGTTAATTTCCTCAGTTTTTCTAGGACCGAAGTTGTAAAACTCGCTACACACTTTTCCTTCCTACAGTTGTCAGGATATTACAACCCAAGCTGGACATATTTAATCACTATCTAATATAACTCTTTTTTTTCAACCCTTTTAATTTGTACTTGTATAGGTATTCATCTTTCATCTTAATTGTGGTATCTAAATCGTGCCTTTGGATTTGCTTTCTAGGTGCACCTTGGACAGCAAAACAACTGCGAATAAAAAGCAATGAAGATTTACACAAGCTCTGGTACATTTTGTGGTATTTTAGTTATAAACTCTAGTCTCTGATGTTCAAAATGATTTCTCATTGTGGAAAATGTTCTTTAGTGACAATTTTCATTTGGCATTGACTTGATGGGCCAAATAGCCTCCTATGTTGTAATCATTCTAGGCTGCTGATGTTGTGCTGTATGTTTGTTAGGAAAAGTCAATATTCTTGACCGTGAGCTTTCATTCACTTTATTTGTATTTCATGGTAACATTAACTCTATTCTTGCTGCAGGTATGTCCTTCTCAAAGAAAAGAATATGCTTTTGACTTTAGAGCAAGAAGCAAAGCGACAACGATTACAAATGCCAAGTCCAGAGCGCTTAAAGAAAGTAAGGAATAAACTGCCACTGTTCTGGACCTAATACTTATTGATTTTAATTTATATTGTAAAAATACAATACTTTCCAAAGAAAACTTACAAAAGATTTGGCACAATTTATTTTAGCTGTGGTTCTGTGTGACTTAGGTTTGACTCAGCAGCTCATCTTAAACTATGACTAATGGCATTTTCAATAAGGATCCTAGTTCACCAATATTGCACACTAATTGTAACACTGAGGTGTATTCTCTGGTTTCCATATTTAAAAGATATACTCAGCAATGTCCTATTATTAATAGGTAGAACGGTCTATGGTTAGAATTGACTCAATTGTTCGAGAACGTGAAGAAGCTCTGAGATTGCTGCAGACTGGGCAGGAAAAAGGCCGTCCTGGTGCTTGGAGGAGGGACATTTTTGGGCAAAACCGCTGGTGAGAAACAAGTTTGTTTATTACAGTGAAATGTATTTTGATAAATGCATACATCTTTCATAAAAGACACTCGTATTACAACTTTGGTTTTGAGTTCTCATTGTTTCAATCTGTGTTAGAATTGAATTATTTTTATCTGTAGTGCTAACATTTCACTCTATCCAGTGTGTCTCAAATTATCAATATGAAAATGTCGATTCTCTAAATAGTTTAGAGGTAAAAGCTTTAGAAGCTCTGGTGCATGTGCAACAGTATGTAAATATAAAAATGCGGTATGGCAAATCTACACATAAAGACAATTATAAACACCTGATAGATTTACTATGGCATTGTCCATGTGGGGTGAAAACCCACAACTTTCTGGTCCAGAGTATTTCCAATCAGCAAGAAGATGAATAGCATAGTATTAAAGTACTATTGCTTTCAGTCAAAGTTACATAAATGTCAAAGGTGCAATCTCAAATAGTATAATACAGGACATTGGGCCAGAACTTTCAAGAAGTGGCAATCAGTTTGATTTTCTTTTACTGGAATGGAGATGCTCTCAGTCTGCATGTGCTTTTAATGGCTGATAGAAGTGGAAGAATCAACATTTAAAGTTAGAGAATCAATGCAAACAGGAATATTATGGAGCTTAATTTGAAATTTTGATGGTTATTATGAACTTGATGTGATGCAACTTCTCAATCCAAAACTAGAGCCAAGAAACTAATATTCTGCCACGCAAACTTTCCAGTAAAGTTATTGAAGTGTAAGGGAATCCACCAGTGCAATTCCTAGGTTTATCTAATTCAATGCGAGTATTAGTTTATTCAAGGTAATTTGTATTCTAATACTGTCTGCTGTTATACTAAATTTCCATATATGTTACTGTTGATAATGTACATGACCACTGCTTTCTATTTCACCAATTTCTTCTTTCTAGGTACAAATTTAGGGAATGGCCCATTCCTTGGTACCTAAACAAGATATACAGAAGAAAACGATTTTACACACCACCTTTCGTGGATATTTTTGTGAGGTAATAAATCAGATTTTTATCTATATAGCATCCAGCTGAATTTACAGCAATGTTGCCCATTAATTTTTTTAAACCATACATTTAATTTTTCAGAGCAATAGCATATGAATGTACAAAATAGGAGCAGTAGGCTATTCAGTCCCTTGATCCTACCATTCATTAAGTTCATGGCTTATCTGTTTGTTTCCCATTCCCATCTAGCCCTGAAAACCTTTGATTCCTTGCCTAACAAAAATCTATCTACCTCCACCTTAAAATATTGAATGATGCTGCCTTCACCACCTTCTGTGGCAGAGAGTTCCAAAGTCACAATTCTCAGGAAAAAACATTTTTTCACCCCTCTCCTAAAACTGCAATCCCTAATTTTAGGGCCCCTACTTCTTGAATTACCCACAAGAGGAAAGATCTTTTCCATGGCCATGTAATAAAAAAAAAGCTTTCCATTGGCCTCCTTAGTTATTTGTTGTACTTACATACTAACTTTGTGACTCATGCACAAGAACACCCAAATCGCTTTGCACCTCGGAATTCTGCAGTCATTCTGTTTAATACTTTTTTCATTCTTCCTGCCAAAGTGAACGTCACATTTTTTCATATATTCCATCTGCTAGATTTTTGCCCACTCAATCTATCTATATCCATCTGCAACCTCCTTATGTTCTCTTCACATCTTTTCCTACCAATCCTTATGTCATCTGCAGATTTAGCTGCTGTGCTCCCTCGTCTAAGTCATTAATGTAAATTGCAGGATGTTGAAGCCCCAGCAGACCTCTACGGGACTCCATTTGTGACATCCTGATAATCCATATCCCATTTCCTGCCAGCCAATCTACTAGGCATGCTAATATGGATACACTATGAGCTTTTATTTTCCATCACTCTCGATGTGGCACCTTATCTAATGCCGCCTTGAAATCCAAGTACAACATGTCTACAGGCTCCTCTTTATCCACAGCTCATGTTACTCCTTCAAAGAGCACTGATAAATTGGTGAAACATTATTTCCTTTTCACAAAACCATGCTCTCTTCTCCATTACCGTGTGTTTTTCTAAATGCAGTAAGAAGTCTCACAACACCAGGTTAAAGTCCAACAGGTTTATTTGGTAGCAAAAGCCACTAGCTTTCAGAGCGCTGCTCCTTCGTCAGGTAAGTGAGAGTTCTGTTCACAAACAGGGCATATAAAGACACAAACTCAATTTACAAAATAATGGTTGGAATGCGAGTCTTTACAGGTAATCAAGTATTAAAGGTACAGACAATGTGAGTGGAGAGAGGGTTAAGCACAGGTTAAAGAGATGTGTATTGTCTCCAGCCAGGAGAGTTAGTGAGATTTTGCAAGCCCAGGCAAGTCGTGGGGGTTATAGATAGTGTGACATGAACCCAAGATCCCGGTTGAGGCCGTCCTCGTGTGCGAAACACGGCTATCAGTCTCTGCTCAGTGACTCTGCGTTGTCGTGTGTCGTGAAGGCTGCCTTGGAGAACGCTTATCCGAAGATCAGAGGCCGAATGCCTGTGACCGCTGAAGTGTTCCCCAACAGGAAGAGGACACTGTTGCCTGGTGATTGTCGAGCGGTGTTCATTTATCTGTTGTCGTAGTGTCAGCATGGTCTCTCCAATGTACCATGCCTCGGGACATCCTTTCCTGCAGCGTATCAGGTAGACAACGTTGGCTGAGTTGCAAGAGTATGTACCGTGTACCTGGTGGATGGTTTTCTCACGTGAGATGATGGCATCCATTTCGATGACCCGGCACGTCTTGGAGGTTGCTGTGGCAGGGTTGTGTGGTGTTGTGTTCACTGTTCTCCTGAAGGCTGGGTAGTTTGCTGTGGACAATGGTCTGTTTGAGGTTGTGCGGTTGTTTGAAGGCAAGAAGTGGTGGTGTGGGGATGGCCTTGGCGAGATGTTCGTCTTCATCAATGACATGTTGAAGGCTCCGGAGATGTCGTAGCTTCTTCGCTCCAGGAAAGTACTGGACGACAAAGGGTACTCTGTCCGCCGTGTTTGTCTTCTGAGGAGGTCGGTGTGGTTTTTCGCTGTGGTGCGTCGGAACTGTCGATCGATGAGTCGAGCGCCATATCCTGTTCTTATGAGGGCATCTTTCAGCATCTGGAGGTGTCTGTTGCGATCCTCCTCATCTGAGCAGATCCTGTGTATATGGAGGGCTTGTCCACAGGGGATGGCTTCTTTAACGTGTTTAGGGTGGAAGCTGGAGAAGTGGAGCATCGTGAGGTTATCCGTGGGCTTGCGGTACAGTGAAGTGCTGAGCTAACCGTCCTTGCTGGAGATGCGCGTGTCCAAGAATGCAACCGATTCCGGAGAGTAGTCCATGGCGAGTCTGATGGTAGGATGGAACTTGTTGATGTCATCATATAGTTGTTTCAGTGATTGTTCACCATGAGTGTAAAAGACTCACCATGGACTACTCTCCGGAATCGGTTGCATTCTTGGACACACGCATCTCGTCAAAGATGGTCACCTCAGCACTTCACTGTACCGCAAGCCCACAGATAACCTCGTGATGCTCCACTTCTCCAGCTTCCACCCTAAAGAAGCCATCCCCTACGGACAAGCCCTCCATATACACAGGATCTGCTCAGATGAGGAGGATCACAACAGACACCTCCAGACGCTGAAAGATGCCATCATAAGAACAGGATATGGCGCTCGACTCATCGATTGACAGTTCCGACGTGCCACAGCGAAAAACCGCACCGACCTCCTCAGAAGACAAACACGGGACACGGCGGACAGAGGACCCTTCATCATCCAGTACTTCCCCGGAGCGGAGAAGCTACGACATCATCTCCAGAGCCTTCAACATGTCATTGAAGATGACGAACATCTCGCCAAGGCCATCCCTACACCACCACTTCTTGCCTTCAAACAACCTCAAACAGACCATTGTCCGCAGCAAACTACCCAGCCTTCAGGAGAACAGTGAACACACCACACAACCCTGCCACAGCAACCTCTGCAAGACGTGTCGGATCTTCGACATGGATGCCATCATCTCATGTGAGAACATCATCTACCAGGTACACGGTATATACTCTTGCAACTCAGCCAACGCTGCAGGAAAGGATGTCCCGAGGCATGGTACATTGGGGAGACCATGCAGACGCTACGACAATGGATGAATGAACACCGCTTGACAATCACCAGGCAAGAGTGTTCTCTTCCTGTTGGGGAACACTTCAGCGGTCACGGGCATTCGGCCTCTAATCTTCGGGTAAGCATTCTCCAAGGCAGCCTTCACGACACACAGCGCAGAGACTGATAGCCAAGTTCCGCACACATGAGGACAGCCTCAATCAGGATCTTGGGTTCATGTCACACTATCTATAACCCCCACGACTTGCCTGGGCTTGCAAAATCTCTAACTCTCCTGGCTGGAGACAATACACATCTCTTTAACCTGTGCTTAACCCTCTCTCCACTCACATTGTCTGTACCTTTAATACTTGATTACCTGTAAAGACTCGCATTCCAACCATTATTTTGTAAATTGAGTTTGTGTCTTTATATGCCCTGTTTGTGAACAGAACTCCCACTTACCTGACGAAGGAGCAGCGCTCTGAAAGCTAGTGGCTTTTGCTACCAAATAAACCTGTTGGACTTTAACCTGGTGTTGTGAGACTTCTTACTGTGTTTACCCCAGTCCAACGCCAGCATCTCCACATCGTTTTTCTAAGTGCCCAGCTATAACATCAGTGATTGATTCTAACACCTTCCCCACGACAGACATCAGGCTAACTGGCCTAGAACAAAGAAAATTACAGCACAGGAACAGGTCCTTCGGCCCTCCAAACCTGCACCAACCATGCTGCCGACTTCAATATAACCTCCTATCCTTCTGAGTTCTATATCCCTCCATTCCCATCCTATTCATGTGTTTGTCCAGATACCCCTTAAAAGTCACTATCGTATCTGCTTCCACTACGTCCCCCAACAGCGAGTTCCAGGCACCCACCACCCTCTGTGTAAAAAAAACTTGCCCCTCGCACCTTAAACCTATGCTCCCTAGTAATTGACTCTTCCACCCTGGGAAGAAGTATCTGACTATCCACTCTGTCCATGCCCCTCATAATCTTGTAGACTTCTATTAGATCGCCCCGCAACCTCCAGTGAGAACAAACCAAGTTTCTCCAACCTCTTCTCATAGCTAATGCCCTCCATACCAGGCAATATCCTGGTAAATCTTCTGTACCCTTTCCAAAGCCTCCATTTTTCTGACAGTGCGGTGACCAGAATTGAACACTATATTCCAAGTGCCACTCCACAAACATGGCTGATCAGGAGTCTCTCCTGCTTTTAACACGAGTCATTGGTATGCTGGAAGGATTTGCAGGTTGACCACATTATGAACACATCTTCCTTGCCCATCAAGTCCTGGGGTGGGGACACAAACCCGAGCTTCTGGCGCCAAGGCGGGGACACTACCCACTGAACCATAAGACTTTGCTAGTTTCTTGAATAGAGGAGTTATATTTGCTACTTTCCAGTCTGAAGGAACCTTTCCATAATCTAGCAAAATTTGAAAAATTAACACCAGCACATCTACTATCTCATTTAAGAGCCTAGGATTAAGTCCACCAGGACCCAGAGGCCTATCAGCCTGCAGCTCCATCAGTTTGCTCAATAGCACTTCCCTATTGATTGTAATTTCACCCACCTCCCGATTTACAGCTATTACTAGCAAAATGTTATGCAAAAAACTAACTATTTTATTTGTACTAGGCGACGTATTGAGAAACACCTACGTAAAAAGAACAAAGCAGAGAAAGCAAAAAAGGAGGAAGAAAAAGTACTGCGTGAAAAATTCCCTCAGCGATCTGTATCAGCACAAAGTTAATATTACAATGTAAAGAAATTACACAAATGTGAAAATAAACTTGTAAATAAAAAGGGTAAAAGATGTTTTATTGTCTGTTTAGAACGGAGTTGCATAATTTTAAACAGTCCATGCAAGTTTGTTCTGAAATGCATAGTACAAATTGTAAATTTAAAACAGTAGTTGCAGGTGAGTTTAGCCCACTGTTCCTTCTGGATTAACCCTTCAGCTGACATGTAAACAACTGATTCAATAAAAGGCACAAGATAAACTGTTAATCTATACAGTGTACAAAACATAACCAGCGTTTACAAAAATATCACTAGTGTGACATATTTGGTGTTATCTGAACATGGCATGATTTATATCTAATACAAATAGTAAATTGAAACAGTTTGCAAATGTATTATGTCTTTGGGGATCCAGTTGATCAATAAAATTGGCTGAACAGTTTTTAAAAAAACCTTTATAAAATATACATTAGTATCTAACCACTATACAAAGAAGCCCATGGGAAAAAAGTGTACACAAGAGGTTGAGCACTGTTCCTGAGAACCCTACTTGGGACAAAAGAAAATGAGACCAGTTATAAAACCTTTAAAGGTAATATAACCGTAACTAAGGGCATTTTCTTTCAACACATTGCTTTCCTCCTTCTTCATATTCCTGCTTGGAGATCCACATCTGCTGGAATGTGCCCTTTAAAATACAAAAACTTAGCTGAGCATTGGTAGAATATTGATGCCACTCATTCACTTTTTTTTTAAACACATTGCAGCAAAATAAATGACCAGGTTACAGGCAGCAGACAGGAGTGCAAAATACATTGCTTTCACATCCAACAGCACTGGAACCTCTTATTTTTCATTTATACAAATGACCCAGACATGGAGACAAGTTAAATAATAGAAGTTTGTTACAAACAAGAGCATTGTTTAGGTTATGAACAAGTTATGAATAGCAGACAAATACAGATCATATTCTGACCCCTATGCACTGAATTAAGGGGTTTTGATCTTTCCCCCTGAAAATCGGCAAATTCTGAAATCCAGCAGACTTATGCCCTCCCCCAGAGTTGACGTACTCAATCTGTAGAGGTATTCCAAAAGGCAAGCTATGAAACGGGAGACCTGGGACCAAATGATAGCACTGAATTTTATGCTCACAGCAAAAAGTCTGGAAAGCCAAGGCAACCCTGTCTCTTCTTTGCGGGACCCCTAGCTGTATTTTATTGCGGTGGGGAGGGGGTTGGGGATCAGGTATCTTAATTATCATGAGAACTATTGTCCTTTTAAAGGAAAACAGCCCATCCCAGGTAGCTGCCACTGCTTGAACAGCACCTGAAAGTCAACCCATGGAAGGATGATACCCTCCTGACCATCTAAGTGGGCTGAATGGGGCCAGTCAAGCATCATATGCTGTACTTCTTGAAATTTGGACTCCCACTTTCTACTTCTATGTAATTACAAATGCAATCATGGACAAGTTATAGTGCGTTCAAAAAGGAGACTTATTTTGGGCCTGAACTTGTCAGTGCCGATCAGCGTCAGAATGCAAATCCAATTCTAATTACCTGAAATTCTGTCTCATTTTGACTCATTTTGGGCAAAATCCAGGTAGTGCAGCACATCGCAGGGGGCCCAGCATCGAGTGCAACTCCATCGAAAGGAAGGAAGCCACACCCCATTTTTATGGCACTAGCTGGTATAAAGCAGGTAAGTTTAAGGATCCAATGAAGTTTAAAGGTCCCTGACAGGCCAGGGAGAAGATAAGCATGTAAGGTTAGTAAGTAGGGGAGGAAAATAAAAATTGGGTTGTGGGGAGAGGTGAATATCAGGCCTGGTAGGTAGATGCAGGAAAGAGGCCCTGGAGAAGTGTCCCCTGGGACTTCGTGGGTGTAGGGACAGTCCTTTGGGAAGGGGGAAGATTGGCGTGGATTTGTGCAATAGTTACGCAGAGGTTAGAAGAGATTTTAATTATTCTAACTTTCTGGACAACTATTGGTGTAAGTAATCCAGTTGGAACCATTTAAAATTTGTGATTTAACTTGCATTTTTCAAAGCTTATGTAGGAACTTCCAAAGGAGATTCCCTAGCGCATATTTGGGATACCCAACCAATACCTATGTCGTGGAGCTTGCAAGTTATGGCCCATTACTTAATTTTAATAATATTGCACAATAAAATAATAGACACTAAAATGACTTACATAAAATACTTTAAAAAATAAAAAGCTCAAAATTACTACTCACCAAAGAAGCTAGAATAGAGCCACCAATCCAGGAGCTAAATCTCCGTTCCACTGTGGTGTTATTGGCCATTAACTTCAATCGCATGCTCTGAAAACAATATTACCAACTTTTTTAGTGTATTTTTTGTACATGCCTTACTATTGAAGTTTAGTAAACAACATAGCTTACTTTTTTGGTCTGCAAGGGGAAAAAGTGACTAAATTTGTCAAATTTTCAAAATCTGATTTGATGTACAAGGGTATAAAATTACAAAATCAGACCCTAGTACTAGAATTAGTTATCATACAACTGCAAGAGGTTGTGCACTTAATAAGGAAAATAGCACCTTATAAGGAAAATAACCCATGAGAGCCTGAGGGTTAGTTGAAAATTGAACTATTGGAATAGAATTGATGACTCCAATTCCCCCCCCCCCCCCAATCCCCCCCACAAACTATCAATCCCCAAACACCCCAGCTTCCCCCCAGAGTGGCTGTAATTCTTGATGAACCAAGATGGAGGTAATGAGTATATTTGAGCATGAGATTATGGGGATAGGGAGGGAAAGTAGACAGGAATTGGACAATCAGTCACGATCTCACTTAATGGCTGAGCTGGCTTGAGGGGTCATTCGGCTCCTAATCCTCATGTTCCTGCCCCTTGAATTTGGTGAGTATATCAGCATTTTCTGTCACATGTCACAGAATCCCATCCAATGCACAATAAGTACACCTCAGTTGACTGAAATGGTTCTCTTCAAAATCTTTCAACCTTCTTCAAATTCAATTATTCACTGCTCATAAGGTTAATACACATTTTAAAAAATAAATGCATGTTCTGCTTCTTAAAAACGTTTTAGTGCATTTATTTTATCTGGGTCTTGCCCCACAATATTAATGTCAACCAGTGAGTGCTCAACTACAACTGTTTCTACAATTATTCTATAGCAGAATCTGAGCATGTACAATGCCAAGATCAGTAGACATGCTGGTCTTAACAATTAGGTCCAAACCTCAAGGCAATCAGAAAAGGAAAATTAATGGCCCAAATTTAGGATAAAAATGACCATTTTATACATAGAATCCCTACAGTGCAGAAGGCGGCCATCCGGCCCATCGAGCCTACACTGACAACAATCCCACGCAGACCCTATCCTCATAACCCCACATATTTATCTGCTAATCTCCCTGACACTAACGGGCAATTTAGCATAGCCAATGCACCTAACCCACACATGGAGTGGAGGAAACCCACGCACACATGGAGAACATGCAAACCCATACAAGGGGCCCTATTTTACCATTGCATCGGGCGCGAAAACGTGGTAAAGTCGGGCGCAGATAGCCACTTTCCAAAACCCGGGAATGGCGGCGATCCGATTCCTGCCCAAGATGGGCGCAACGGCGATTTAAATGCATTTGCATGCATTTCAATTGAATTAATGAACTGCCCGTCCAAATTTATCAGCATTTCCCCCGTGTTCGCCGATCCGGAATCGCGCCAAAATGAACCTGCTGAATAAAAGTCTGAATCGGGCGCTCCAGCAGCTGACGAGCAAGTTCAGAGCTTCCAACGGCTCTCTGACTCAGATCGGTGGTGGGGGGAAGAGGAGGGAGGCGGGTCAAATCATTCTCTGGTTGTGGGGGGGGGGGGGGGGGAAGGGGGTGAAGAAGCCAGATCATTGTCTGGTTGGGGGGGTGGGGGGAGGAGGATGATCAGATGTATCTCTGGTGGGAAGCGGGGGGGAGGGATGCCCGATCGTTGTCTGGTGGTGGGGACGGGAGGGCTGATCATTGTCTGGTGGGGAGGGAGGAGGAGACGGGTCAGATGTTCCTTTGGGGGGGGGGGGGGGGAGAGAAAGAGTGTGGTGAGGCCAGACCATTCTTGGGGGGGGGGGGGGGGGAATGTGAGGTCACATCGTTGTTTGAATAGGGGGAGGGAGGGAGGCCTCATCGTTTTTGGGGGGGGAGGAGAAGGGAGGCGGGTAAGATGTATCCCTGGTGTGGGGGGTGAAGCCTGATCGCTCACTGGTGGGGGTGGGGGGGCAGATGGATCTCTGGTAAATTAAATTAATTTTTTTTGATGGTGTTGTTTAAATCTTAGTTACTACCAAATAATTTCTCTGTCACTGAAAATTGTCCAAGTGTGGAGTTCATTCTCTCAGATGTAACCATTGTTGGAATTTTTTAACAAATTTAAAAACATTTTTCTCTTAATCCCATCCTTCATTGCCTATTTCACTTTCTGCAGATGATTTGACATTGAATTTACTTTCCCAACACTTCCTAGTTCAAGCTGCAAAGATAAAAATACGCTTGCCTTGTTCACACAATATCAGGTGTTGAGGGTGCTGCTTTGAAATAGTTTTCTAATCACAGCGAGTTCCAGTACAAAAAGCCCACAGAAAGTCTGTGGGAAAGTGCAAGTGTAATGAATGATCAGCATCTTTGCTTATTGCTGACCACCAAATTCAGGTCAAATCTGCAAAGTGGAATACAACTAGTTTGTACCCCACAGTGCAGAATCTCTCTCCTTAGGAGTTTCTTCAGCAAGCAAAACATATGCTAGATCAAAATAAAAATTATTCATTCATTAAGTGATAAACTAATGGGTTCACTTCAGAGGAATTATATGTAACTGATACTCACAGGTGGAGTTTTCTGGGAAAGCTCCCTGTTCAAACGGTCTGTAAAGCTCTGTATCAATGTGTTTCCGCCTGCTGCAATCACACTGCCATATAAACCCTGAGAAAAGTACCCAAACCAGCAGTTAATAATAGTCATTTGTTAGGCATAAATTCATCATAAATCGTTCGTTGCTGAAGAGAGTTCTACCACCCTTTCATTTAGAATCGTTTCTCAATTTCAACCTTGGGTCTTTTTTGATCCATAATCTCCTAGTCCTCTTAACCAGTGGAAATAGGTTCTCTCTCTGTCCATACCATCTGTTTCTTGAAAACTTCAATAAAATTTCCCCTTAACCTTCTAAATTCCGGAGAATACCATCCCAGTTTAAGCAATCTTCCAATATAACCTTTGGAATCCAGGTATCATGTGGGTAAATCTACACCGCGCACTCGCCAAGGCCAATACATGTTTGGCTTCCTTACCCAGGCTATGTATGACTTTCATCTGTTGAATTTTATTAGTCCTCTAGATATAAAAATAAACATTTCATTTGTCTTTCTGGATTATTTTCTGTACCTATTCACAACAATTTAATGATCTCCGTACCCAAGTCTCTTTAAGACTTCTGCTGTTTCTTTTAATTGAAAGAGATATTCACTATTGTCATTGCTTTAATAGTGATTTTTTTTTCTTTATTCCTTCATGGGATATGGGCATCACTGGCAAGGTCAGCATTCATTGCCCATCTCTAATTGTCCTTGAACTGAGTGGTTTGCTAGGCCATTTCAGAGAGCAGTTAAGAGTCAATCACATCGCTGTGGATCTGGAGTCACATATAAAAACCAGACCGGTAAGGTTGGCACATTTCCTTCCCTAAAGTACACTGAGAAGCATAAATGTTTTCTAAAGATTTTTTGTTAAGAGCCTTGGGTTTAAATCCAAAGATGTGCAGGTTAGGTGGATTGGCCATGTTAAATTGCCCCTTAGTATCAGGCCGTCTAGCAAGGTAGATATGTGAGGTTATGGGAATAGGGCATGGGTGGGACTGTGGTCGGTACAGACCTTTTGGGCTGACTGGCCTCCTTCTGCACTGTAAGGATTTCTATGATTATTCAAACTCAATTGATCTACAATCAGTGTATTAGTCTGATAACTATAATTAATGATAAATATAAGTAAGCATCCCTGAAAATCAGGGATCAGAGAGACAAGTTTATGTTTGGGTGAAAACTTAAACGTCTTCCTTTTTCTTTCCAAATGGCAGTAGACTTCTTGTATTTTTCCAGATTGGTGTATGTTACATATTTCAAGCATTCAGATTAAAAACTTCCTTATAAAGCAATTGCATTTAGATAGGTTTTACTGTATTGTCACTGCAGGTACAACACTCACCGGTCTAATATCAATGTCACACATTCCAACACTCGTGGTCACAACGTGGCTGACACCCAGCATTGTGTTTCCAGATAAACCCTGAATGTACAGAAGTAAAATCTGAGTATTGAAATGAAGAAAAACAGCTGCTCATAATTCAGCTGGACAGTTACAAACAATGCATTTTACATGATCCAAAAAAGTATTTAGCGAAAACTTGGAAGTTATATTTTGTAGTTCAACAAGTATACAGGAGAGAAATTAAAAAAGAGACTGCATAGAAAAGTACTAGCAATGAACTCCATCAATAGCTCAAAATGTATTTTGATTAATTACCTAGCACCTAGACATTCTGGGAGTAAGTTTAACCTAACTGGTCCAAAATAAAAAAAAATGGGGGTTACATGGACGACCAGATCTGATCATTTTCCAACTAGGTAGATTAGGTTAAAATTACTCCAACAGAATTATCAACCAGAATAAAGGTGAAGCAAATGTTGTCCAATAAACATGCAAGTGAATTTTCTAATAGGATTATCAACAGCAACTGGGACCGATAAACCTTGATCATTCTTTATCTAGCCCCAGGCGTGGGGATAATGTAGCAACTGTTATGAATGCTAGACTTTATATGTTTATAAACTGCCTCATTTAATTCAAGGTAAAACGGAGAAGTTTGTCGAGGTGGGAGGAGGCATGTAAACTACTAAATCTGGGTCATATTAAATCTGGTGGAGACAAACCCATGTAACTTGCTTTGCTATGGAGAAAGAAACTCAAGTCAAACAAAGAACAAAAGGAGGAGGCAGCTGGCCTTGCTGCTTGTAAACTCAGACTCACAGACAGAATTTTGAGGGAGACAGCCCACAACAGCTGCTACTATTCCAAGCAGGAAAAAAAGGACAACCACCGGGCAGAGGGCTGGTGAGGACAGATCCCCTATTCAAAGAAACAAAGCTTGTGGAGAGTACAAGACTAATCAGTTGCCAGAGGGTGTTTTGCTACTGGAAGTCCATTCAATTATGTTCAGAAGATTGAATGAATGGAAATTTTGTTTAAAAGTACACGAGAAGATTCACTCTAGTGGAGCAGAGAAGAAATCCTGTTAAAGCCAGGAGGAGTTGAGGACCTTGAGCGCAAGACTATATTCCTACTGAGAGTTCAGTGTAATGCTTAAATGTGACAAGCAGTTTTTAGGTTATGCCAAGAAGTTAGTAGGAAATATCTTTTCAGTAGTTATAGGTGCCTACCAAGTAATATTTAGTTAATGTGGATTTTAGTTTGTTACAGTAAAATTCTTAAAACTTAAAATCCTATCATCCGATTCCTTCACGGTCACTGGGAAATTTGTATCTCAAAGTTATTGATCTGTATGACAATTGTAATATAATGCAGTACAGGTCAGAGATTTAACATGGTGTATGATTCAGTTCCCTACGAACAGCACATTTAAAATTGATAAGAGAGTTTTTATACTGGAGTTTTTTTTTTCCATCAATAATTATTGGCTAAAGCCAGCTCCTGGCTGATTTTTTAAAAGACTAATACTAGAACGAATCCAATCCAATGTGCCAGTAGGTGGCTTTTCTGTTAATTGTTCATTTCTATTAATTCTTTTGGTTGTGTGTGATTACATTGAATCCACTGTGAAGTTCTTTACAAATGTTGCCACTCCTTCCACTCTCAGTCCATTACCTTGACATTGGATGGATCAAACAAGCCTTCTGGAATTCTCAGTCGTTCAGCCCCAAAATCACAGTTATAGCCATTAGGAAATTCATAATGAACGCTGGGCATCTGTGCCGCCACTCTGCAGAGATATAGGGAGGAGAGAGAGCCATACTTTCAATTCGCACAAATAAAAACAGCCCCACCTTTACTAAATGTTAAGATTTCTGTCACTTACTGTTCATCATATGAAGAATCAGACACCTGGAGTACTGACGCTTGGAAATCCTGAATCACTTCCTGTAAATTTATAGGTCCCATAAATCAATACGCAATTACTGACACTTAATTCCTGTAACACTTTACAATCACACATTTACTGTCATGATAAAACTTAAATTAGTCTTATCTGATTCCACTACTTAACTGTAGATGATACAATTGGTCACTGACCTCAGGTCCCCCAACTCATCTCCAAGATTGGAGAATAACACCTCAGCTCCACCCTAGAAGCAGCTAAAAATTGGGCATCTGGACCACTGCAGACTGCTTCTTCCATTATCACAGCTGCCATTACCTGCTATATTGTATATTGACCCAATGCAGCCTGCAGAAGCAACAACCACCACAGCAATACTCCAATCCCATTCCCAAAAGCCTTATAATGCAGCTCTGGGAGGATGCATTGAAACGGTTTTTCTAGCCTGGGCCAAATGGCCTCATTCTGCACTGTAGAGATTCTATGGTAAACCAATCACTAAAAATGTTTCTTATTTGCTACATCTCATCAACAAACAAAATTACTTACATTACACATGTAATTGTGCCAGGACCGTGTGACCGGAGGTAGTTTCTCTTTCTTCTTCCAATTAGGTGGCAATCCCTCACGCACCGATTCCTGCGAGAACAGCAGTAGGAATGAAACATTACTTATTTTTATTTTACATTACAGCTTCATTTCTAGAGGTGGGATTAAAAACATAAGCAAATTTTAATCCATGAGGAGATTACTTCAATGACATTACTTCCACAAATCACACTGTATACATTCTTCCCTCATTGGTCACTGAAGCATCACTCATTGCAGAATTGAAAACACCAAGCAGTAGATCTCCTAATGGAGTTGGGAAAAGCACTTGCTGGTTTAATAGTAGGATGTATGAATGAGGAAACCCAGCATTTGATTTCCAACCTGTACTGAGTTATCTAATTTCAATTGTAAAGTACTACTTATTATCCTTTTTCATCAGCCTTGCTATTTCAGGCTCATCGGTAATGATAGGTCATTGAGCTCAGTCAATTTATCAACAGGCAGCATACCATTATAAAGTAGGAATTTGTGTTATCCAAATAGTACCAGGGCAGCATGGTGGCACAGCGCTGCCTCACAGCGCTAGGGATCCAGCTTCAATTCCCGGCTTGGGTGACTGTCTGTGTGGAGTTTGCACATTCTCCTCGTGTCTGCGTGGGTTTCTTCCAGGTGCTCAGGTTTCCTCCCACAGTCCAAAGATGTGCGGGTTAGGTGGATTGGTCATGCTAAAATTGTCCCTTAATGTCAGGGGGACTAGCTAGAGTAAATGCATGGGGTTTAGTGCCCATGGCTTGGGTGGGATTGTGGTCAGTGCAGACTCGATGGGCCTCCTTCTGCACTGTAGGATTCTAGGAGTACTCTGTTTTGTGAAGCAGTGAATGAAGGTTCTAATGTTTCAAAAAGTGGATTAGATTTTATAAATGCATGCTTCGGATATGGAGCTTCTTGAGCTAGGAATGAGCACTGGAGTGGAGATAGTCCAGTCTTTGGGACTTTGTGTTTTAATGCACAAAAAATCCTATTGGTCATAAATTCCCAAAATTTACCCTTTCAGTATTCTATTTTCTACCATCTTACAGGAATCTAGTGTACTGAAAAATGTAATTTCCATGAAATAACAAATTTATTTTTTATTTCATGAAGGTGTGGGTTTTGTCCATATGCTCTAATTTGCTTATTGTGGGACTGCTATCTTTAAAGTACTTAAACATGAACCATACTAAAGTTGAATAATTACAGCGCAAAGATGATAATTTACCTCATGAATTCAGTTGGATACACCATAAATAGCCAAATAATTTAATTCTATGTTGTACGTTTCCATAGTTTGAGAACTAGTGAT